>NC_081182.1:141185346-141454716 GCF_029867415.1 Vicia villosa
TTTTAATTATAATTAATGCATGATTAATTAAATTAAAATGAAGAAAAAGATGAAAATAGATGTGAACCTAGAAATTAAGTTTAAAATATGTACAAAATATTTGTCAATTAATTTTAAAACAAAACTAATTTTTTTCGAATTTTTGGAATTGATTTGAAATTGATTTAAGTTAATTAAAACATAATTATGCAAATAATTATACAAATAATTAAAACTTAAAGATAAAATTATTCAAAATATGTACAAAATTAGTTTATAATATATAAACAATATTTTATATAAAGAACAATTTTTTTTATGATTTTTTGATTGGTTAGAATAATTAAAAAGCAAATATATAAATATATACTAATTAATTATGCAAAATATTGAAATTTTGAAGAAAAATAAAATATTTTTATTTCAGAAAATAATATATTATTTTAGAAGTCTAAAAATATTTTTTGTGTATTTTTTGGATTTTTAAAACTATTTTTAATTAATTTAACAAAGAAATTAAAATAAAAATAGAAAAGAAAAGGATACTGATCAGGTGTGGTTGGATTGAGGGTCCATGATAAGGATTGTTTGATCTGGCGCGTTGGATGATTCATTAAATGAGATCAGATGGTCCAGAAATTGAGGCACGTGGTGATCAGTACACCTGCAAAGCACAGAATTAGAGGAAATTTTAAAAAAGTACGCGCGCTGGCTGTCCAATGAGGTGGGGACACCTCATCATCTTCAACCTCTCGCTAGGGCCTTTTACAGCGCTTTTATGAAAGAGCGCTGTAATTGATGAGCTTCAGACCTGCAAAATAACGAATAGGGGTAAACGTGCAAAGAAATTTGGCGCGATGGTACCATTCAACTCGTCTGATCCATACGAACCTAATGGTACTACTTAGAACCTCTAATTTTGCCTATTTCAGAAAGCCCTAATTTTGAGATGAAGAACCCTAAAATGGTAGTTTCGTGTATACGTGTTCAAACTCCAATTAAGTTTCCAGAAATGATCTACACCTCAAACCAAACTTAATTATATGTCTACATCTTGCTAAGCGTGTGTGAATAACCAGATACAAGTTGATTTAGGTTCGAACAAATTATGACCTGTATAGCTCGATTTAGTGAGCTTCAAGGCTTGCAATTGATTGGGATACGTTTATTGATGTTCAAGGAAGGTGTTTGAATATTTATTTTGTATTGAAATGGACTGAAACTTAAAATTCGAATTCCAAGTTTCTTTGAAAATTACAAGTTGTTACAAGAGTGCTATATGCTTATGAATGCTACTAAATTCGTCCTCCCTTTGTTACTGAAGCATGCTAGCCTATTTATAAGCATTGAGTGCTTAGAATTGAAGCTAAGAAGCAACTAGTTGCCTTTGTGGAATTCTTGCATTTTTTATATTAAAAAGCTTTGAATTATTGACCAAGTCTTCTTGCCTTCAATGCACCTGCCTTGCTCTTCAATTCTCTGCAGAAAGATGAAGATTCCTTGGGTGAGTCATGCTTGGAAGTTAAGCTACCATTTATCCATTCATTTTCCTTTTAATTTAATCTTAAAATAAGATAAAATCATGCCAAAAATGGATAAAAAAGGTGTGGGCCTTGTCTTGGTCGTGGGAGGCCCATAATATCATGGAAATGATGTTTGAATGCTGAAAACTTGGCCCCATTTGGAAAAAATACATTTTTGAGCAATGTTGGTTTCATGCATTTTCCCAAAATTTAGCCAACTTCAACAAGGTGTAAATCCCTCAATTTTTGTCATATGAAGGAGATCTTGCACTTTTTGGAAACCTCAAAGAGTCCTCTAACCAATGTCTTTGGGCTCATGTCAAAATGATTTTTGATGCTCCTTGTGTGTCCTTTTGAAAAAGGTGTCTTTTTGTTGAATTTGAAAATGACCTGTAATGTCTTTGATCATATTTTTGAAATGGTGAATCCAATGACCATGGGATCAATGGCATTTGAAAGATAATTGAATTTCCTTCAAAATGAGCTTTGGTTTGAATTTTTTGGATGAAGGATGAGAGAGTTATGATCAGTCAAAGTTGAGTTGACTTTTCAGGCAAAAACCCTAATTTTGAATCTTAGGGTTTTGTTGATTTTTGATCTTTCCTTGATGAATTATGATCATCCAATGATCAAATGATGAATCCTTTGACAAAATATGGACTTTGACAAAAAATTTCATTTTTGACTGTCTGTTGACTGTTTGAGCTGCTGACGGTGCGTCTGAGTGAATTGAAGTTTGAAAATTTGCATGATGGTACTTTGAGATATATGGATATGTATGAAATCCATTTGAGGTCTCAAAAACTTGTTGCTCCTGTAAAAACAAGAAAAACCCTGATTAGGGACTGTTTGTGTAGGAGACAGTTAAGCGTACCTGATTTTTGTGCAGTGCTGAGTTTCTGCTAATCGCGTGATATTCAGAAGACTTCTAGCACAAAAATCTTGGAATTTTGAATTGTGAAAGATTGATTTGATTGATGGTACAAAACACTGAGAATTGTACTGCCAGCAGTTTGACTGTCAACTGACTGTTCAGGTATTGACGTAGCAGTTAGAGTGAAAAATCAACAATCAAAGTTAATTTTCTTTTTTTTTTGTTGTTTTTGCTTTTGTTTTATGTGAAAAATGAAAGTTTATTTACATGACTTGTTAAAAAACACAGACATAACAAATAACTAATATTTACTGTTACCAGTACAGTCTGAGTTTCCTGATTCTGCGCCTGCAAAAAAGATTTAACTCTGTACCAATTGTGTCAGTACTATTTATCTGTAAATAAATAAATAGCATGTGTGAAGTAATAAACAGTATTTGGCGTTTGCGTAAGAATAAATTCAACTGCAAGCCAAATTACTGTATAAGAAAAATTCTAAAAACTAAGTATTTCATATGTCAGGATATTTGTTGAAATAAAAATCCATGATTATATGAGACTCTTAATTTTCAGATTGGAGTTTTCTTGAAAAAAGATGCGGGCAAATTTTGGGGTATAACAGTTGCCCCTATTCAATCTTCTTAAACCTGAAGAGATTGTCTGAAATCTGAAGGTAGAAGATGATTGAATATTTAGATGCCCTGAAAATTTGCACTTACCTTGATCAGAAGAGATGTTGGAAGTTGCATTTGAATGTCGTCTGCGAAATGTTATTGGCAGATTGGAACATTACCTGAGATGGGCTTTCAGATGCCACCTGGTAAATGAGTTGAGGGTTTGTTCATCAGAATGAATCCATTGATTATATCTTGATGAAGGATTTGAAAGTCTTTGTGTTGACTGTTTCGGAACCGTCCAAGGTTACCGCTTTAAGTCTTGGAGGATGATTGCTACGGAACTTGTCCAAAGTTTTTCTGCTTTAGATTTTGAAAGTTGATCATTGTGGAACCGTCTGAGGTATCGCTTTAGATCTGCAATGTTAGATCATTCTGGAACCGTCTGAGGTATCGCTTTAGATCTGCAATGTTAGATCGTTCTAGAGCCGTCTGAGGTATCGCTTTAGATCTGTGATGCTAGATCGTTTTGGAACCGTCTGAGGTATCGCTTTAGATCTGTGATGCTAGATCGTTCTGTAACCGTCTGAGGTATCAACTTTAGATCTGTGATGCTAGATCGTTTTGGAACCGTCTAAGGTATCAACTTTAGATCTGTGATGCTAGATCGTTCTGGAACCGTCTGAGGTATCGCTTTAGATCTGTGATGCCTGTTTTTGAGTTGGTAAGTGATCAGAATGAATCTTCGGCTTGATTATATCTGAGAGAACCGTTCATGGAATTCAGGTGAACACTGCATGTGATTGAGAACATCTTTGTTGAAGATATCCGTCTACCTGAAAAATCAAGTTAGTGATATGCAATGTTTATGATGCATGTAAATGTGAGATATTCCCGGAGAAATATGCATGTTATGTTGTGTATGAATATGCGCATGATGCATGATGTATGATGCATGAATATGATGTATGAATGTGAATATGTGATGTATGAATGTGAATATGTGATGTATGAATGTGAGATGTCGAGCTTCTATTTGGGAAAATAAATTTCCGCCAGTCATCTGGATATGACTATATTGTGATCGTTGATGATCTTTTGTCTTGTTTGAGTACCCTTGGCTGGGGAAATTCTTTGAGAACCCTGGTACTCTGTTGAAGGATCTTTGAATATCTCTTGGGAATGAAAGGTAGCTGGAAGTTCTGATGCCCTTTCAAATGGGAATGAGGAAGATGCATAATCCTCCGATGCACTATCTGACCAAGTCCGGGTGCGGGGATCACACCTTCTGAAGATAGTAATCTGGAACAACCCTGCTGGGGGATAAGACTTCTTTTGAAGAGAAAATCTTTTTGAGGAATTTGCTGAGAAACACATTTCTCTTGGGGATTTTCTTCTGATGGGATGATGTCCAGATAATTGGGACATTTCTTGAATGCTATTCCTGTTTTTCCTGGTAAACATCAATCATATTCAAATGCACATGTTCATTCAAAATTATCATTGGGACGTTTACGTATTTAAAACAGAAAAAGTGAAAATGGTGATTTTTGAGCCTAAGCTGCATTGATTTTTGAAAAAGAGCCATGATAGGCTGGTTAGCACAGGGAGACAACAATCCTAGAAGTAGGAAATTGTCAGAAAGTTTTGGAAAATATTTATGAAGATAAATAGCTATGTGAAAACGATCCAGTCAAGTTTCAATTCTGCTATTGCCAATCTTTCTTCGAGCATCTCATCCCTCACTTGTTGGAAGAAAGTGATTGGACTGATCGGTGTCTTTGAGGTGTTGAATCTTGATGGTGAGTAGGCAGCTGAACGGAACACTGTTGTATGCTTCATTCCCTAACTTTTGCCTAGGCTGCCCTTTCAGGTTTTCAGCCTACCGGGATAGTATTTGTTTAGTCTCTAATTTTTGCCTGGACCGCCCTTTCGGGTTTTCAATCCACCGAGACGCTCATATTTTTTTTTTGCCTAAGTTGCCCTTTCAGGTTTTCAACTTAGCGAGCTGTTTTATTTCTTTTTAAGAGAAGTATTTTTTGACTATGTCAGCATTCACAGGGTGTGGGAAATCCTCGCCATCCATGGTGGTAAGCAACATGGCGCCGCCGGAGAATATTTTCTTGATTATGAATGGTCCCTCGTAGGTGGGAGTCCATTTGCCTCTGGGATCACCTTGTGGTAAGATGATGCGTTTGACAACCAAGCCACCAGTTTGGTATGCTTGACTTTTGACTTTTTTGTTGAAGGCTTTGATCATACGCTTTTGGTATAGCTGACCATGACAAATAGCTGCGAGCCTTTTCTCATCAATCAAGTTTATCTGGTCCAACCGTGTTTGAATCCAATCGTCTTCGTCTAGATTGGCTTCTTTCATAATCCTTAGGGAAGGAATCTGAATTTCAATTGGAAGAACTGCCTCCATACCATAGACTAAGGAGAATGGAGTTGCCCCTGTTGAAGTACGCGCAGATGTGCGATAATCGCGAAGAGCAAAAGGTAACATCTCATGCCAGTCTTTGTAGGTTACTGTCATTTTTTGTATGATTTTCTTGATGTTCTTGTTGGCAGCTTCCACCGCGCCGTTCATCTTTGGTCGATATGGAGAAGAATTATGATGCTTGATCTTGAACTGTGTGCAAAGTTCAGTAATCATTCTGTTGTTTAGATTTGTGCCATTGTCCGTGATAATCCGTTCAGGGATGCGGTACCGACAAATGAGATTGTATTTGATGAACCGGGCCACCACATTTTTGGTGACAGAAGCAAATGAAGCTGCTTCTACCTACTTTGTGAAGTAGTCAATAGCGACCAGGATAAAGCGATGTCCGTTGGAGGCAGTAGGTTTGATTTCTCCAATCATATCAATACCCCACATTGCAAAAGGCCAAGGAGCCGTCAGGACGCTTAATGGAACTGGAGGTACATGTACTTTGTCAGCGTATATCTGGCATTTGTGACATGTTCGGGAGTGATGATGGCAGTCTGTTTTCCATGGTAGACCAGTAATAACCTGCTCTCAGGATCTTTTTAGCCATTGTATGTCCACTGGAATGAGTACCGAAGGTACCATTGTGTATTTCTTCCATGATCTGTTCTGCTTCCTTCTTGTTTACACAGCGAAGTAAAGTCGAGTCATGGTTGCGTTTGTATAGGGTTCCATTGCTTAGAAAGAATTTGGCAGCAAACCTCCTTAGAAACTTTCTGTCATTAATGGATGCCCCTTCAGGGTACTCCTGAGCTTCGAGATATCTTTTTACTTCATGGAACCATGGTTTTTCCTCGGTTCCTTCGGTGTTGATCTCATTGCAATAGGATGGTTCATCTTGCCTGTAAATGGTGATCATAGGCGCCTCGTTGTCCCACCTGACTTTGAACATGGATGACATGGTAGCTAAAGCATCAGCTAGTTGATTTTCCTCGCGTGGGATGTGTTCGAAAGTGATTTCTTCGAAGTAAAGAATCAAACTCAGCACATATTCTTTGTAAGGAATTAGATTTGGGTGCTTTGTGTCCCATTCCCCTTTGACTTGGTAGATTACCAAGGTCGAGTCTCCGTAGACTTCCAGGAATTTGATTCTTAGATCGATTGCAGCTTTAAGACCCAGAATACATGCTTCGTATTCGGCTATATTGTTAGTGCAATTGAAGCATAATCTGGCAGTGAACGGTGTGTAACTTCCTGCGGGGGAAATGATCACAGCTCCGATGCCATTGCCAAGTGCATTAGAAGCTCCGTCAAAAACCATAGTCCACCGGGATCCTGGCTCGGGTCCTTCTTCTGGTCCTGAGTGTTTGTAGTCATTGACTAGCATAATGTCTTCGTCTGGGAAGTCAAAGTTCAATGCTTGATAATCATCCACTGCTTGATGAGCCAGATGATCAGCTACCACACTTCCTTTGATTGCTTTTTGTGAAGTGTATTGAATGTCATATTCTGTTAAGATCATTTGCCATCTCGCTATTCTTCCAGAGAGAGCAGGTTTTTCGAACACATATTTGATGGGATCCATCTTGGAGATTAGGAAAGTGGTGTGATTTAGCATGTACTGTCTTAGCCGGCGAGCTGCCCAAGCTAAGGCACAACAAGTTTTTTCGAGTAGTGAGTATCTTGTTTCACAATCGGTAAACTTTTTGCTAAGATAGTAGATTGCGTGCTCCTTTCGGCCGGATTCGTCATGTTGTCCTAGTACACACCCCATTGAGTCTTCTAACACAGTTAGGTACATTATCAGAGGTCTGCCTTCCACAGGTGGCAACAAGATTGGAGGTTTTTGGAGATATTCTTTGATTTTGTCAAAGGCTAACTGGCATTTGTCATTCCACCTTTCCACTTGATCTTTCTTCAACAGTTTGAAGATCGGCACACAAGTAGTAGTCATGTGGGCAATAAATCGGGCGATGTAATTTAGACGTCCCAAGAATCCTCTGACTTGTTTCTCGGTACGAGGTATAGGCATTTCTTGAATGGCTTTAACCTTGGCGGGATCAACCTCAATACCTTTGCTGCTGACGATGAAACCTAAGAGTTTGCCGGATCTTACTCCAAAGGTACACTTATTTGGGTTCAGTCGCAACTTGTATTTCTTGAGTCTGTCAAACAACTTGTGTAAATGACCCAGATGTTCTTCCTCGGTGTTGGATTTTGCAATTATGTCATCGACATACACCTCTATTTCTTGATGAATCATATCATGAAATAGCGCTACCATTGCACGTTGATAGGTTGCTCCTGCGTTTTTCAGACCAAAAGGCATTACTTTGTAACAAAAGGTTCCCCAGGGTGTTGTGAAGGTTGTTTTTTCCATGTCTTCGGGTGCCATCTTGATTTGATTGTACCCTGAGAATCCGTCCATAAAGGAGAATACCTTGCATTGTGCGGTATTGTCAACCAGTACATCGATGTGTGGTAAAGGGAAATCATCTTTGGGGCTTGCCCGGTTCAGATCTCTGTAGTCCACGCACATTCTGACTTTCCCGTCTTTTTTAGGTACAGGGACGATGTTAGCTATCCAAGGAGGATAACTTACAACTTTTAGGAATCCGGCATTGAACTGTTTTTCAACCTCGTCTTTGATCTTTTTTGACATATCAGGCCTACTCCTTCGTAGTTTCTGTTTGACTGGAGTGCTACCTTCTTTGATTGGCAGGCGATGAACTACGATGTCCGTGTCAAGGCCTGGCATATCCTCATAGGACCAGGCGAATATCTCGACGTAGTCTCGCAGCATTTGAATCAGTCTTTGCTTGACGCTGTGTTCTAAATCAGCCCCTATTTTGACTTCTTTCATTTCTTTGTTGCTGCCCAAGTTGATGACCTCAATTGGCTCCTCGTGAGGCTGTATGGCCTTGTCTTCTTGTTCTAGCAGCCTCGCAAGTTCTCTTGGCACTTCACAATCTTCCTCACTTTCGTCCTCAGTTTGGTAGATCGGATTTTCAAAGTCATGACGGGCAATAGCAGAATCGTTGTTGACTGGATCCAGAGTGTATGTGAATCTGCATGTTAATTATGTGAGTGTGTGTGAAGAAAAAAAAACATAGCTATTTGAAAGCGAAGAAAGAAGGAAAAAGGATCACAAAATTTAAATATGCAAGCGTCCCATGATTTTATTGAATGCACATGATCATGATATGATAAGCCCTTATAGAAGGACCAGTGTGCTAAGGCACACGGCTTTCAAGCTCATGGTTCGATTGTTCAGGAACCATTTTTATCTTTGCACAATATACACAAAGAAAACAGGAAATGGCATTTACTCCTGGTCAAAGGAGATCATATCCTCAGCTTTCCAGTTGTTCAATCCACTGTTGTGAGTAGGGAGTACCCAGCTGTTCCAGTTGCAGTTGTCTTTTTCATCTTCCACAGCATTGATTTCATTAGTGGGAAAATGAGCCGGTGATCCTTCGGGATAAGGGATATACTCTGCTGGATACGAGAGCCCAGGCTGAGATATCTCTGTTGGCTGAGCGAGATGCTCGATAAGGCCGTCCCATGCAGTCGGGATGATGTTTTGAATAGAGACTTGTGCATCCTGGTGAGGAGTGTATGCTGACAGAAAGCAACCCTCGTTATTTGGTATTTCCCTGGCTTCTTCGAAAGCGAAATTGTCATCGTAATGTTCATCCCATCCAGTTGGGATAATGTCCTCCATAGCAATTTGTGAGCTCGGAGGAGCGGAGTATTTCACCATATAGTCATATTTGCCGCTGGGTTCTCCTAGCGTGTCCCATACTTCTTTGGGTGGATTTTGATATTGCTCAGTGACGGGACTTGTGAAACTTTCGTCATTTCCAATTTGATCACCCCATCCAGTCGGGGTAATGCCTTCCAAAGCAATATAAGAATTCTGAGGTGTGGCATACTGATAGTTATACCCACCATTTGGTTCTCCCACAGCATCCCACATTCCCATGGAAATGGGTGGAATCTCATCTGGATATGGCTGAAGGATATGGTTCATGAACACTCCTTCATCTTCAATAGCGTTTACTTCTTGGCTGACGAAGTGTGACATTAATCCTCCAGAACGAGGACTTTGATCATTCTTTTGATTTTCACTATCATAGCCCAGACCTAGTTTGTCAGACTTGTAGGGTATATCGGGAAGTTGTCCCCATACTGTGCAATCACCCTGTTCAATCAAGGCTTTGGCATCTTTGAGAGAAGCCATAGCTGTAGTTGGAGTAGCAGGAATATGCTTGGTGGTAGAGACATCTGGGGAGACCACCTCAAATGATTGGCATGGAGTTTCGATGAATTCGTCCTCCAACTCAACATATTTGGAATTGCTTAGGTGACTAACCACATATTCCTCTTCGCTATAGACTGTGACAATCTTTCCTTTTACTGGATATTTTAACTTCTGATGCAGGGTAGAAGTTACAGCATTTGCCCCATGTATCCAAGGGCGTCCAAGTAAACAGGAGTATGCTGGGTGAATTTCCATTACGTAAAAGATAGAATCAACGATTTGAGAACCCACTCTGATTGGGAGATTCACTTTTCCGTATACCGTTCTGGTTGACCCGTCAAAGGCTCTTACCACAACATCACTTGGTTGTAACACAATTCCTTCGAAGTCAAGCTTTTTTAGTACTGTTTTCGGTAACACGTTCAAAGAAGAACCGTTATCTACTAGCACATGAGATAGAGTGGTGCCATTACATTCAATGGAGATATGTAAGGCTTTGTTGTGATTTTTTCCAGCAGGGGTTAGATCCACATCGGAGAAACCGAGACCATTGCTCACGGTTAGATTGGCAACACAATTCTCCAATTGGTCGACTGAGATCTCTTGAGGCACATGCGCAGCTTTCAGGAACTTCATCAGAGCTTTGGCATGAGCTTCTGAATATTTTAGCAGAGATAGCATTGAGATTTTTGAAGCGGTGTGCCCCAGTTGCTCAACAATATTGTAATCACTCTTGCAGATGATTTTCAATATTTCCTCCATTTCTCGCTTTGATGGATCCTCAGCGGTGATCTCCACCGGGGTTTGAACTTGTTCAACTTGTGGCTCTTTGCCTCGAGCGTTGACATTTTGATTAGGAACTGGGACTCGGACTGGACCAGCAGCAACATTTGGAGAAATTTCTGGTGAAAATATTCTTCCACTTCTCGTGATCTTGCTGGTACCCACAATATTACCCACAGTTGCAGTAGTTAACTTTGCGGCCTCTTCAGTCGAGGTACTCTGCTTAACTCCATGAACGTAAACATTAGCGTTGTATCCCCATGGGACAGCTTTGTCTGAGGAGTATGGAAATGGAGTTGGACTAGCAATGACTCCTGATGCTACTTTGAGTGTAGCAGAAATTTTGAATGGAGCCTTGGCAGAGATTTTGAATGGTAAGCTGGAGATCACTGAGGCATCCTCTATTCTCATCCCGTTTGCAAAGACTTTGCACAGCACGTCCATAGAAGGGAGCCTCTCAAACATAATGATACGGCGATCCATCCATTTTTGAATTCCCATCCTCAGATTTTCACAACCATTGGGCAGGCAGGAGCAGTAAAAGCAGTCGGGGTCACACCCTGGAAATTAACCAGCTCGGATTAGCTTTCCTTTGACTTTGAAGAGTGGAGTTGATAATTCGTTCACATCATAGATGTAAACAGTGTCCAGGATAGCGTTGACAGTTTTGTCATGCTTTGGCATAGGTGCAGTGATGACATTTGGAGTTTCTGGAGGATCGAACTCAATTTCCCCAGCATCTATCATATCTTGTATTTTATTTTTCAGGGCCCAGCAGTGATCTGCGTCATGTCCTGGACAGTTTGAGTGATAGGCACATGTCGCATCAGGGCGATAATTCGGAGAGGAAGTGTTGACATTCTTTGGAGGACCTCTTAAGGTGATCAGATCTGCTTTTAGCAAGTGCTGCAATGCCTGAGAGATTGGCATGTTGATTCTAGTGAAATTTCTTCTTGGTGCATCTGGTCGATGCGTATATTTTGGTTGTTGATCTTTTTGAGGTGCAGATGCGGAGATCAGAACTGCCCCTACAGATTGATGCTGCTCACTTTTGCGACTTTTCTGAATTTGTGTTGCATTGACCTCATTTCTCCCGCTGATGGGCCTTTTTGTAGTACCAGAGGAGGAATCTATTTGAATTTTTCCATTTTGAATGCCATTTTCGACACGTTCTCCGGTCAGTATCAGGTCAGTGAAACCTGATGATGAGCTTCCCAGCAAATGGCTATAGAAAGGGCCAGTTAAAGTGCCCATGAACATGTCAATTAGTTCGCGATCAGATAAGGGTGGTTGAACCCTTCCAGCCATATCTCTCCACTTTTGTGCATATCCTTTGAAACTTTCTTTTGGTCCCATAGACATGCCCCTTAGTTGAGTACGGGTTGGCGCGAGATCAGCATTGTATTGGTACTGTTTGTAAAAAGCAGCAGCTAATTCTTCCCAAGTATGAACCTTGGTATTTTCCAGCTGATAGTACCACTCGAGTTGTGTACCCGACAGACTTTCTTGGAAGAAGTGAATCCACAACTTGTTATCCGTTGTATGAGGTTGTATCTTCCTTACATAGGATCTCAGATGTAGTTTCGGGCAAGAAACTCCATCATATTTTGCAAAGACAGGAACTTTGAATTTTGGAGGGATAACAACATCCGAGATGAGCCCTAGATCATTGAAATCTAAGCCAGGTATTTTTTGTATCTCCATAGCTTTCATACGGTCTTCCAGCTGTTGGTATTTTTCATCATCCGGTTCGTCCCCAGAATGATCTTTTTCTTCATTTGAAGAGAGAGAGGGTTTAGCAGAACCCTGGTTGCTTTGATTGTCTTCTTGTTCATCATCACCGACTGTTTCAGGGATCGGTGGCTTTTTGAACTTTTTGACTGGGATTTTGATCTTCCTTTTCAGGTGACTCACGCCTACAGATCCTTTGGGCTTCTTTTTCTTCTTGATTATCAGGGCTTTCAGTTCTTGCTGCCCCTTTGCCAGTTCCAGAATTGCCACTTGAACTTGGGCATTCTGTGCTTCGAGATTCTTGATGCTCATTTCAGATTCCATCTCTTCTGACTGAAATAAACAGCGAGAAGATGAGAAATCCGTCATGTGAACCTGTTATGCAATGTGTATGACTGGATGCCATGTGTATGCAATGTATGAAATGTATGTGCAATGTATATGAATGCAATGTATGAAATGTATATGCAATGCATGAAGTGAAATGTGTGTGCAATGTTTCAAGGATCTTAGAGTTTAGATTTGTTAAAGAAGAAACAAACGTTAGTTAATCAATTTATTTCTTTTTTTTTGCTTCTTTTTTCTTTGCCTCATTTGGGCTTACAAGACAGAAATAAAATAAATGATCCTTCAGGTCTCCCGTGGACGCTTTCTCTTTGCCCCCAGGAATGTGTTGATCTGCTGTTCTTCTTGAAGCTGTCCGGTGAGCTCCAATATCCTTCTCTCATAGTCTTGACAGTATGATTTGAAAGTGTCTCTTTCCTCTTTGAGTTGAACCCAAGATTTTTGCAACTCTTCTAGGTCAGTTGGCATGTCCGGGTGTAGAATAACTTGAGGTTCATATCCTTCGACCTCTGGTTCAATAGTCACAGGTAGAACAGCAGGATATGGCATAAGGAGTTTCTGAGCATGAGTGCGGACCCATCTGAGGTAGGGTTCCATAGGAATAGAATTCCATTGCCCCAGAGTTTTGCTTTCTATTCTATAGACACTGCCCCATGCATGTATGAACCTTCGTCGGTGTCTATGAGAATCATTCTCGTAATCAAACACAATGCCATGGATAATCATGTCATGAGGACCGTTGCTCCTTGCATATCCGAATTGGCGTAGAGCTAAAGAGGGATTGTAAGTGATGCCTCCTTTGATGCCAAGGAGTGGCACATTAGGGTACTCTCCACAATGATCAATGATAGTAATGTCTCTTTGAAAGAAGTTGTTCCACCGGATATCTGAATGAGACAAAGACATAATCCTGCGAGACCATTGCATTCTTTGTTCATTTCTCAACACTGATCGGGGAAGATGAAATGTAAACCACCTAGCCAGTAGTGGTATACAGCACATGAGAGTTCCTCGTTTGAGTGTGTAGAGAATGTAGAATGTCTCCCAGCAATGTTGGTACCGGGTTACAGATTAGGAAAAGGTTGATGATGTGTACACTTATGAACTGGTCGGGATTAGGGAATAAAACCAACCCATAGATCAAAAGGGCCATAACTTCCTCAAAAGCTGGATAACTTTTGTTTTCTAGCAGTAGTCGAGCCTTTTCCAATAAGAACTTGGCAAGCAAACCCTTAACTCCACTCTTTGTTTCCCAATTGGACTCGATTTCTGATTTCCGCAGATGTAAAGCAGCAGCAATGACTTCAGGTTTTGGAATCCTTTCTAAACCAGTGAAAGGTAATTGATTTCGAACAGGCAATCCCATTAGTTCAGAGAATTCTTCCAAAGTGGGTACCAACTGGTAATCAGGAAAGGTAAAGCAATGATGTTCAGGGTCAAAGAACTGGAACAGGACCCGTATCATGTCTTCTTCAAATTTTGAGGTAACCAAATGGAGTAGGTGACCATGCCTTTCGGTGAATTGAACATTCCTGGGGAATTCTGACACTAAGTCTTTTAGTTCAGATGGTACCGTTGAGATGTTGATTCGGATGTAATCTTTGGTGGCGGGAGCCATTACCTGCAAAAACAAAGGTAAACTCTTTGATCCTTGAAGTGTTTGGTGCAAAAATGATATGCTTATGATGCAAACATGTGGCACACAAAAACAAATCAAACAATAGCCTTAGGTTTAAAGGCTTGCATGGAGCTGATAGGTGATACCCTCCCCACTGAAGTTGAGTTGGTTAAAACCTGTCCTAGAATAGCATTCGGGTTCTATGATCCTTGGAAGTAACATCTCAATACGGCGCTCGAGCGGCCGATCAAAATATTCCTCGAGGATAACTAACTTCGATCAACTTCAAAGCTAGCCACTTAATAGGCCACAAGTCAAGTTCAACTAAAAAGGTTCTAAGACAAATTAGTGTTTAATGACATTTCGGAAGCCTAATATACTCCTTGATCGTTTTCAAGGGACATCAGTATAAACCAAAGTATCGCACTAACGATGACTACCAGATCAACCGTATCGGTACATGCCGTACAGTTTCCTTGGTCTATTGTCATATACTTAAGGTATCTCGAGATTCGGGTTAGAATCTTTCACACAAGCAAAATACCCAAACAAACCTTTGAAAAATAGAGCAATCAAGTCAAACAATTGAAAACATCGAAGTAATCTATTCTCTTAAGGTAACCCCTTTTGAAAACATTTTGTTTTTGAAAGTATCTCCCCAACAGAGTCGCCAGTTCTGTGGACCTCCGTTTTTTAATCCCGGGCCATACCTCTGTTCTGTAGAGATACGTGAACTGACTCTTTTTTATCGCTTAATGCTTTCGCATTTTGAAAAATCAGAGAGTCGCCACCGACCTTTTATTTTATCCAATTAAGGAAAGGTTTATAAAAGAAACAGAAAAAAGACCTTTAAGAAATTCTGGGTAAGGGTGTAGGTTATACAAAGGGAAGGTGTTAGCACCCTTTGTATCCATGGTTATCCATGGGCTCTTAAGTTTGCTTAGCTCACTTGTTTTTCGATCACTTTTCAATTGCTCTGAAATTGCTCATATGTGGTTTCAAATACCTTTGTAATTTGAATTTTGTAATGATCCGTGTGTGGATGTATACAAAATGCTTGTTTATCTTTCGAAAGATGTTTTGAAAAGAACGTTAACTTTGTAATAATCCGTGTTTGGATGTATACAAAGTATTGCCTTTTTGGAAAGTTTTGTTTTGAAAAACAACAGTGTATGAGAATTTTGTTTGTTTTGATTTGAGCAAGCAAACTAGGAGGTCTACCCTGAGTTGTAAGGTCTTTATCCTTATTTCCTTTAAAAATCTATCCTTTCACCGGATATAAACGCAAGGTTCGATTTTGTACTCAAAATAGTAGAATTTTGACTCTGATTTTGAAAAGAATGAGAAGGGATTACCTTAAAAGGTGCAAGTGTGATTGTGATTGGATTCAGATATTTTATCTTTGAAGTTAGTGATCTAACGGTTCAATTTTATCTTTGACATACACGCAGTTTATATTTGCTGGAAATTAAAATGCGGAAATGTAAAGTGCGGAAAGTAAATCTACGCTATTACATCGATTGTGCGGGAAATGTAAACTAGCCTATTTACATGAATTTGACATCCTATACATTTATCTAGGAATGTAAATTGCAAGAAAAATAAAAGGCATGTTTTTGGATTTTTTATGATTGATTTTAATTATAATTAATGCATGATTAATTAAATTAAAATGAAGAAAAAGATGAAAATAGATTTGAACCTAGAAATTAAGTTTAAAATATGTACAAAATATTTGTCAATTAATTTTAAAACAAAACTAATTTTTTTTGAATTTTTGGAATTGATTTGAAATTGATTTAAGTTAATTAAAACATAATTATGCAAATAATTATACAAATAATTAAAACTTAAAGATAAAATTATTCAAAATATGTACAAAATTAGTTTATAATATATAAACAATATTTTATATAAAGAACAATTTTTTTTATGATTTTTTGATTGGTTAGAATAATTAAAAAGCAAATATATAAATATATACTAATTAATTATGCAAAATATTGAAATTTTGAAGAAAAATAAAATATTTTTATTTCAGAAAATAATATATTATTTTAGAAGTCTAAAAATATTTTTTGTGTATTTTTTGGATTTTTAAAACTATTTTTAATTAATTTAACAAAGAAATTAAAATAAAAATAGAAAAGAAAAGGATACTGATCAGGTGTGGTTGGATTGAGGGTCCATGATAAGGATTGTTTGATCTGGCGCGTTGGATGATTCATTAAATGAGATCAGATGGTCCAGAAATTGAGGCACGTGGTGATCAGTACACCTGCAAAGCACAGAATTAGAGGAAATTTTAAAAAAGTACGCGCGCTGGCTGTCCAATGAGGTGGGGACACCTCATCATCTTCAACCTCTCGCTAGGGCCTTTTACAGCGCTTTTATGAAAGAGCGCTGTAATTGATGAGCTTCAGACCTGCAAAATAACGAATAGGGGGTAAACGTGCAAAGAAATTTGGCGCGATGGTACCATTCAACTCGTCTGATCCATACGAACCTAATGGTACTACTTAGAACCTCTAATTTTGCCTATTTCAGAAAGCCCTAATTTTGAGATGAAGAACCCTAAAATGGTAGTTTCGTGTATACGTGTTCAAACTCCAATTAAGTTTCCAGAAATGATCTACACCTCAAACCAAACTTAATTATATGTCTACATCTTGCTAAGCGTGTGTGAATAACCAGATACAAGTTGATTTAGGTTCGAACAAATTATGACCTGTATAGCTCGATTTAGTGAGCTTCAAGGCTTGCAATTGATTGGGATACGTTTATTGATGTTCAAGGAAGGTGTTTGAATATTTATTTTGTATTGAAATGGACTGAAACTTAAAATTCGAATTCCAAGTTTCTTTGAAAATTACAAGTTGTTACAAGAGTGCTATATGCTTATGAATGCTACTAAATTCGTCCTCCCTTTGTTACTGAAGCATGCTAGCCTATTTATAAGCATTGAGTGCTTAGAATTGAAGCTAAGAAGCAACTAGTTGCCTTTGTGGAATTCTTGCATTTTTTATATTAAAAAGCTTTGAATTATTGACCAAGTCTTCTTGCCTTCAATGCACCTGCCTTGCTCTTCAATTCTCTGCAGAAAGATGAAGATTCCTTGGGTGAGTCATGCTTGGAAGTTAAGCTACCATTTATCCATTCATTTTCCTTTTAATTTAATCTTAAAATAAGATAAAATCATGCCAAAAATGGATAAAAAAGGTGTGGGCCTTGTCTTGGTCGTGGGAGGCCCATAATATCATGGAAATGATGTTTGAATGCTGAAAACTTGGCCCCATTTGGAAAAAATACATTTTTGAGCAATGTTGGTTTCATGCATTTTCCCAAAATTTAGCCAACTTCAACAAGGTGTAAATCCCTCAATTTTTGTCATATGAAGGAGATCTTGCACTTTTTGGAAACCACAAAGAGTCCTCTAACCAATGTCTTTGGTCTCATGTCAAAATGATTTTTGATGCTCCTTGTGTGTCCTTTTGAAAAAAGTGTCTTTTTGTTGAATTTGAAAATGACCTGTAATGTCTTTGATCATATTTTTCAAATGGTGAATCCAATGACCATGGGATCAATGGCATTTGAAAGATAATTGAATTTCCTTCAAAATGAGCTTTGGTTTGAATTTTTTGGATGAAGGATGAGAGAGTTATGATCAGTCAAAGTTGAGTTGACTTTTCAGGCAAAAACCTTAATTTTGAATCTTAGGGTTTTGTTGATTTTTGATCTTTCCTTGATGAATTATGATCATCCAATGATCAAATGATGAATCCTTTGACAAAATATGGACTTTGACAAAAAATTTCATTTTTGACTGTCTGTTGACTTTTTTGGTCAAACGGGTCGTCTGTTGACTGTTTGAGCTGCTGACGGTGCGTCTGAGTGAATTGAAGTTTGAAAATTTGCATGATGGTACTTTGAGATATATGGATGTGTATGAAATCCATTTGAGGTCTCAAAAACTTGTTGCTCCTGTAAAAACAAGAAAAACCCTGATTAGGGACTGTTTGTGTAGGAGACAGTTAAGCGTACCTGATTTTTGTGCAGTGCTGAGTTTCTGCTAATCGCGTGATATTCAGAAGACTTCTAGCACAAAAATCTTGGAATTTTGAATTGTGAAAGATTGATTTGATTGATGGTACAAAACACTGAGAATTGTACTGCCAGCAGTTTGACTGTCAACTGACTGTTCAGGTATTGACGTAGCAGTTAGAGTGAAAAATCAACAGTCAAAGTTAATTTTCTTTTTTTTTGTTGTTTTTGCTTTTGTTTTATGTGAAAAATGAAAGTTTATTTACATGACTTGTTAAAAAACACAGACATAATAAATAACTAATATTTACTGTTACCAGTACAGTCTGAGTTTCCTGATTCTGCGCCTGCAAAAAAGATTTAACTCTGTACCAATTGTGTCAGTACTATTTATCTGTAAATAAATAAATAGCATGTGTGAAGTAATAAACAGTATTTGGCGTTTGCGTAAGAATAAATTCAACTGCAAGCCAAATTACTGTATAAGAAAAATTCTAAAAACTAAGTATTTCATATGTCAGGATATTTGTTGAAATAAAAATCCATGATTATATGAGACTCTTAATTTTCAGATTGGAGTTTTCTTGAAAAAAGATGCGGGCAAATTTTGGGGTATAACAACCGCCAATCTTGTTACCACCAGTGGAAGGAAGACCTCTGATAATGTACCTAACTGTGTTAGAAGATTCAATGGGGTGTGTACCGGGGCAACATGACGAGTCCGGCCGAAAGGAGCATGCAATCTACTATCTTAGCAAAAAGTTTACAGATTGTGAAACAAGATACTCACTACTCGAAAAAACTTGCTGTGCCTTAGCATGGGCGGCAAGCCGACTAAGACAGTATATGCTAAATCACACCACTTTCCTAATCTCCAAAATGGATCCTATCAAGTATGTGTTCGAAAAACCTGCTCTCTCTGGAAGAATAGCAAGATGGCAAATGATCTTAACAGAATATGACATTCAATACACTTCACAAAAAGCAATCAAAGGGAGTGTGGTAGCTGATCATCTGGCTCATCAAGCAGTGGATGATTATCAAGCATTGAACTTTGACTTCCCAGATGAAGACATTATGCTAGTCACTGACTACGAGCAACCAGGACCGGAAGAAGGACCCGAGCCA
Organism: Vicia villosa; assembly: GCF_029867415.1. Classification (NCBI taxonomy): domain Eukaryota; kingdom Viridiplantae; phylum Streptophyta; class Magnoliopsida; order Fabales; family Fabaceae; genus Vicia; species Vicia villosa. Next base: position 141,204,675 of record NC_081182.1, read on the forward strand.
GGATCCCGATGGACTATGGTTTCTGATGGAGCTTCTAATGCACTTGGCAATGGCATCGGAGCTGTGATCATTTCCCTTGCAGGAGGTTATACACCATTCACTGCCAGATTATGCTTCAACTGCACTAACAATATAGCCGAGTACGAAGCATGTATTCTGGGTCTCAAAGCTGCAATTGATTTAAGAATCAGGTTCCTGGAGGTCTACGGAGACTCAGCCCTTGTGATTTATCAAGTCAAAGAGGAATGGGACACGAAGCACCCGAATCTAATTCCTTACAAAGAATATGTGTTTAGTTTGATTCCTTATTTCGAAGAAATCACTTTTGAACACATCCCGCGAGAAGAAAATCAATTAGCTGATGCCTTAGCTACCATGTCATCCATGTTCAAAGTCAGGTGGGACAACGAGGCGCCAATGATCACCATTTACAGACAAGACGAACCAGCCTATTGCAATGAGGTCGATGCCGAAGGAATGGAAGAAAAACCATGGTTCCATGAAGTAAAAAGATATCTCGAAGCTCAGGAGTACCCTGAAGGGGCATCCATTAACGACAGAAAGTTTCTAAGGAAATTCGCTGCCAAGTTCTTCCTAAGTAATGGAACCCTATACAAACGCAACCATGACTCGAATTTACTTCGTTGTGTAAACAAGAAGGAAGCAGAACAGATTATGGAAGACATACACGATGGTGCCTTTGGTACTCATTCAAGTGGACATACAATGGATAAAAAGATCCTAAGAGCAGGTTATTACTGGTCTACCATGGAGACAGACTGCCATCATCACTCCAGAACCTGTCACAAATGCCAGATATATGCTGACAAAGTACATGTACCTCCGGTTCCGTTAAACGTTCTGACGGCTCCTTGGCCTTTTGCAATGTGGGGTATTGATATGATTGGAGAAGTCAAGCCTACTGCCTCCAACGGACATCGCTTTATCCCGGTCGCTATTGACTACTTCACTAAATGGGTAGAAGCAGCTTCTTTTGCTTCTGTCACCAAAAATGTTGTAGCCCGATTTATCAAGCACAATCTCATTTGTCGTTATGGCATCCCTGAAAGGATCATCACAGACAATGGCACAAATCTAAACAACAGAATGATTACTGAACTTTGCACACAGTTCAAGATCAAGCATCATAATTCCTCTCCATATCGACCAAAGATGAATGGCGCGGTGGAAGCTGCCAACAAGAACATCAAGAAAATCATACAAAAGATGACAGTAACCTACAAAGACTGGCATGAGATGTTACCTTTTGCTCTTCATGGTTATCGCACATCTGCGCGTACTTCAACATGGGCAACTCCATTCTCCTTAGTCTATGGTATGGAGGCAGTTCTTCTAATTGAAATTCAGATCCCTTCCCTAAGGATTATGAAAGAAGCCGATCTAGACGAAGATGATTGGATTCAAACACGGATAGACCAGATAAACTTGATTGATGAAAAGAGGCTCGCAGCTATTTGTCATGGTCAGTTGTACCAAAAGCGTATGATCAAAGCCTTCAACAAGAAAGTCAAAAGTCAGGCATACCAAACCGGTGGCTTGGTTGTCAAACGCATCATCCTACCACAAGGTGACCCCAGGGGCAAGTGGACTCCGACTTATGAAGGACCATTTCTAATCAAGAAAATATTCTCCGGCAGTGACATGTTGCTTACCACCATGGATGGCGAGGATTTCCCACACCCTGTGAATGCGGACATAGTCAAAAAGTACTTCGCTTGAAGAAAAGCTCGCTAAGTTGAAAACCTGAAAGGGCAACTTAGGCAAAAAATGAGCGTCTCGGTGGATTGAAAACCCGAAAGGGCGATCCAGGCAAAAATTAGAGGCTAAATAAAATTATCCCGGTAGGCTGAAAACCTGAAAGGGGCAGCCTAGGCAAAAGTTAGGGAATAAAGCGTACAACTATGTTCTGTATAGCTGCCTAATCACCTTCAAGTTTCAACACATCAAAGACACCGATCAGTCCAATTACTTTCTTCCAACAGATGCTCGAAGACAGATTGGCAATAGCAGAATTGAAACTTGACTGGATTGCTTTCACATAGCTATTTATCTTTATAAACACTTTTCAAAGCTTTATGACAATTTCCTACTACTAGGATTTTTGTCTCCTTGTACTAATCAGCCTATCATGGCTCTTTTTCAAAAATCAATGCATCTTATGCTCAAAATCAACATTTTCATTTTTTCTGTTTTGAATACGTAAACGTCCCAACGATAATTTTGAATGAACATGTGCATTTGAATATGATTGATGTTTACCAGGAAAAACAAGAATAACATTCAGGTAATGTCCCAATCATTTGGACATCATCCTGAAACCAGCATCAGAAGAAAAATCTCCAACAAAAATACATTTCTCAGCAAATTCCTCAATGAGATTTTTCTCTCCAAAGTGATTCGAGAAATCTTATTCCCCAGCAGGGCTGTTCCAGATTGCTATCCCCAGAAGGTGTGATCTCCACACCAGGACTTGGTCAAATAGTGCATCGGAGGATTATGCATCTTCCTCATTCCCACTTTAAAGGATATCAAAATCAGGACTTTCAAATTACTTTTCATCCACGAGCGGTAGTCAAAGATCCTTCAACAAAGCACCCTGTTTCTCAAAGAAGGTCCCCAGCCGAGAGTACTCAAACAAGACAAAAAATCATCGAAAATCATCAACGGTCACAATGCCTTCATCTCCAAATGGCTAGCCGGGATTTATTCTCCCAATCAGAAGCTTGATACGCTAAATCATACATCATACATCATACATCATACATCATACATCATACATCATACATCATACATCATACATCATACATCATACATCATACATCATACATCATACATCATACATCATACGTCATACGTCATATATCATGCATCATATATCATGCATCATACACAACATCTAATAAAACGCATACATAACATGCATATTTCTCCTTTAGTTCGAGAATCTCAACACATACATTACATACATCATAAACATTGCATATCACTAACTTGATTTTTTCAGGCAGACGGATGTCTTCAGCAAAGATGTTCTCAATCACATGCAGTGTTCCCTTGAATTCTATTTAAGCAGTCCTCTCAGATATAATCAAGCCAAAGATTCATTCTGAAGAGATCTCTCTTTCCAAATCACCTATCAACTCAAAAACAAGCAACAAAGATCTAAAGCTGATACCTCAGACGGTTCCAGAACGATCTACCATCGAAGATCTAAAGCTGATACCTCAGACGGTTCCACAAAGATCAACTTTCAAAAACTAAAGCGGAAAAACTTTGGACAGTTCCGTAACGATCAACCTCCTAGACTCAAAGCGGTAACCTTGGACGGTTCGGAAACAGTCAACGCAGGGGTTTTCAAATCCTTCATCAAGATATAATCAATGGATTCATTCTGATGAACAAAACCATCAACACATTTGCCAGATGGCATCTGAAAGCCCATCTCAGGTAATGTTTCAATCTTCCAACAACATTTCTCAGACAACATTCAAAGACAAATTCCAGCATCACTCCCGGTGGAGGTAAGTGCAAATTTCCAGGGCATATAATATATTCAATCGTCTTCTACCTTCAGATTTCAAACAATCTCTCCAGGTTTAAGAAGATTGAATAGGGGCAACTGTTATACCCCAAAATTTGCCCGCATCTTTTTTCAAGAAAACTCCAATCTAAAAATTAAGAGTTTCATATAATCTTGGATTTTCACATCCTGATTTATGAATACTTGGTTTTTAGAATTTTTCTTATACGGTATTTTGGCTCGCTGGTGATTACACGAACGCCAATTACTGTTTATTACTTCACACATGCTACTTATTTGATATTTATTTATAGATAAGTAGTACTGACGTAATTGGTACAAAACTAAATCTTTTGCAGGCGCAGAGTCCGGGGTTGTAATACCCGGTATTAATATTCCCTAAAAGTCTATTACTTATGTTAATAGTAGAGGACTTTTGGAGTTATATTAATGTAAACCATATATTTGGTGATATTGGGAAATAAAACTAAATGTATGTGTGTCAAGGGAATTATAGTATTTTCTCTCTTAAATAAAAGTTAGGGCATTGTTTGGATCCATGTCACTAACCTTTTAAAACAAAACCAGAATTTTAGTAGTAGAAGAAGAAGGAAAACGTGGAAAGGGAGAGGAAGAGGAGAAAAGTTCCAAACTTGATTAAAAGCTCTATCCTTGCATGCAACAGAATCCATCCAAGCTTCACCTCTATCATCTGATTTCTGCTCTCAACTCCATCTTTATCATCTTCATCTCCTCCTAAGGTGAGTCCATAGTTAGATGCTTTGGGGTTGCATGTTAGGGTTATGATTGGGGTTTGGGATTGTGAGATAATTAATAAACATATGATGCTAAAAATGTTAATTTCTCGTGTTAATCTTTGTATGTTGATGTTCTTAACTGCATTTGCGTAATATAATTCCGTTTGGACTGTTATACAAGTGTAGGGGATCAACTATAGATGTTTGGGACTGGTTTAGAGCTCCAAAAACGCAGAAAACTGATTCTGCAGCAGAGTAATCGGTTACTGGGTTCTGGGTAACCGGTTACCCTGTGTAAAATTTGCGTTGCTGGGCATTTTTCATGCCAGTAACCGGTTACTGGCTTCTGGGTAACCGGTTACCCTGGGCAAAAGTGCAAAAATCAGCAACTTTTGGAAATTCATAACTCCCATTTCGTGTATCCGTTTGACGCGTACCATATATCGTTAGAAAGCTATTTAAATGTACTATCTAGGAAAATTGGCTTTGGTGTTTAAATAATATTTTTCGATATATCTGATATACCTTAAGTTGAAAGTGCGACACTGAAACTATGTAAATTGTGTGTAGTTGGACTAAATTAGCTCATTGTTTCTAATTGCTATATTTTGCTGAAATGAGAATGCTATATTATGATGAAATATGAACATTCTATTGATCCCCGTTGTTTTGGTTAAACAATCGGAGTTGTCTGTTTGTGTGCTGTTAACGTTTGCTTACGTGCGTGTGTGCTGAATCGAAGTAGACCCGGTACTAAGTTACGATTCGGACCACGGGTCCTTGAGTTGTCTGTGGGACTGCCCTGATCTTGGATCCCAGAGGCACATACCTGAACTACCGTTGCAGTGTGCTTGTGAGGGCCTGGAGGCGTCTTACTCACTTGCTGTATACACACTTGCGTGCTCGGTATGATGGCGTTATGCGGCTAAGTAAGCCTACGCATGACAGGTAAACCATCTCTAATGATGCCATGTAGGCTACATCATTAGGTTCCTATCCGGATGGGCTCATGCGTCGAGACGGCGTGTTACACTTGCTGTTAACACCACTTGCGTACAGATGGTTAATGGGACGATGTCGCCTCTTATGCAAGGTCATCTCGCAGCCATGTAGGCTTGTGCGAACCCATTTAATCATTCTTGCAGGGTGCTTGTGTAAGTCTCTTGACAAATAGGCATGGGTGAACCCACCGAGGGTGTGTTAGTAACTTAGTCTAGTGGTATTAACGTACTTCTGGATTCCCCGTCATGGATGCGGGTATTGCATACTTGGTTGCTATACAATGCGTATTTGCCTGAGACAAGTCCAATGGTGGACGAGTCGCTTGTTTACTCCGTGCTTGTACCGGAAGTGAGAGTAACCCCGAATCCATGGTGGATTCGTGTATCTTTGTATGTTCCCTTTAGACCCGAGTGGACTAATAGGATAGGTGGACTCACTGAGATTTAGTAATCTCATCCCACTCCAATTATTATTTTTCAGGTGGTTCGAGGCAAGATCGCGGTAAGGGAAAGATGGATTAGATCTCTTGGCGGTGCTTGGATGTTTCTTTTAGTTTCTCATCGTGCTTATTACTTTGTGTATTTTGGACATGTACTATTATGATGTACTTGTATTATGGCCATGATACATTCGGCTTTTTTTTTTTGTACTCGTGTACTTCTACTTTCCGCTGCAAAACATTATGTATTTTGTTGTCTTATGAACCATTTATAATACTTTATGCATATTATTCTAGACAAATATGTGTGGGGTGTTACAGTTGGTATCAGAGCAGGTCGATCCTCGACTTTGCTAAGACACATCATAATGCAGTACAATTCTGCCTCATATGTGTATAATCAGTATGATTCCTTATGTCTTATTTATGGCATTGAGTCTGATCAGCTTGATTCCATGCGTAGGACAGACAGGGAGATGGCTGAGCAACGCAGAGGTCCCGGGAGGCCCAGAACTAGGCATGTGGAGCCCGAGCAAGAAGCTGGAGGTGCAGGCGTGCCTTGGCAACAGATGATGCAGCAGATGATGCAACAGAACCAGATGATGGCTCAAATGATGCAAGGCATGCAGGGACAACAACCTCCTACTCAAGCTCCCGTTCCTCAAGCTGCAGCTGGACCAGATTTTCGTGCCTTCTTCAGGATGGATCCTCCAGAGTTTGTTGGCGGACTTGATTCTCTTTTGGCTCATGATTGGTTAGCTGGTATGGAAAGGGTGTTCCAAGCTATTCAGTGTACTGAAGAAGAAAAGGTGATCTTTGCTACCCAGAAGATGAAGGGACCGGCTCTGAGGTGGTGGAACACTGCATCCACTTATTTCACCACACAGGAGATTCCTAAGGATTGGCAACACTTCAAAGTGGCATTCTTGGAGAAGTACTTCCCTAACAGTGTGAGGACTCAGAAGGAACGTGAATTTCAGAACTTCAAGCAAGGTGATATGTCTGTTTCAGAATATGCAGAGAAGTTCGAGGACTTGGCAGACTACTCCAGACAAGCTGTTTATGCTCCAGATGAACTATGGAAGATCGATCAGTTTATGATGGGTTTGAGGGCCGACATTGCCCATAGCGTTTCCCAAAGAGAGTTCACCACTTATGCTGAATGTCTAAGACAATGCTATGTTGCTGAAAACAGCTTGAAGAGGGTTCAAGAAGAGAGGAACCAGAACAGGACTAACTTTAGGGAGCAAGGGAGGTCTGCTCAAAACTTGAGGCCCCGTAATCCTCCCCCAAAGATGAAGCAAAGCCACGGTGACCGTTTTCCCCGACCACCCTTTTGTGATAAGTGTAGGAAGAAGCACACTGGAAATTGTGAAGCTTATCCGGGTAGATGTTTTGAGTGTGGCGAGCAAGGTCACATGATGAGGAATTGTCCGAAGAAGAGAGCTCCAGAGAAGACTGCAGGTCGAGTTTACACTTTGGATTCGAGAAAGGCCAAGGGAAACAACAATCTCATTGCGGGTACGTGTTATGTTAACAATCAACCTTTATGTGTTTTAGTTGATTGTGGAGCCACTCATTCCTTTGTCTCTACTGCGTGTGTTTACCGACTTGGTTTGGAAGCTACTCCATTACCCAGTCCTATGATTATTTCTTCGGCAACGGATGATACCGTGGAAGCTCGACTAATTTGTAAAGATTGTTCAGTCTCTTTTAACGGTCGTGACTTCCCGATTGATCTAATTTGCTTACCCCTCAAAAAGCTTGATGTTATTCTAGGGATGGATTGGTTGTCTCTTAATTCGGTATACATTGGTTGCAAAGAGAAGGCCATATTCATTCCTGCTGAAGAGACTTCTTCTGACGATGCAATTGCCAAGTTGATAGAAGGTACAATCAGCTCGGTTAATTATCTCTTTTCTCAAGAAAGATCCTTTCTTTTAGTTCTTTCCAAGGAGCCTTCTGTGAGGATTGAATTGTCGGAAATTCCGGTGGTGTGCGAATTTCCTGATGTATTTCCTGAGGATATCACCTCTCTTCCTCCGGAAAGAGAAGCGGAATTCTCGATCGATCTTGTTCCTGGGACAGCCCCAGTTTCCATCACTCCTTATAGGATGTCTCCTATTGAACTCAGAGAACTGAAGAGCCAATTGGAAGAGCTTCTTGCTAAGCATTTCATTCAACCCAGTGTTTCTCCATGGGGAGCTCCTGTTCTTTTGGTAAAGAAGAAAGACGGAAGTATGCGCCTGTGCATCGATTACCGTCAGCTGAACAAAGTTACCATAAAGAACAAATACCCATTACCACGGATTGATGACCTCCTAGATCAGTTGAAAGGAGCCAGTGTGTTCTCGAAGATTGATCTTAGGTCAGGGTACCATCAAATCCGAGTGAAGAGCTCTGATGTGCCTAAGACTGCATTCAGGACTCGATATGGTCACTACGAGTTTTTGGTTATGCCATTTGGTGTGACTAATGCTCCGGCAGTTTTCATGGATTACATGAATCGAATCTTTCAGCCATATCTGGACCAGTTTGTAGTAATCTTCATTGATGACATTCTTGTGTATTCTCGTACCCCTGAGGAGCATGAAGAACATTTGCGGATTGTGTTATCTACTCTTCGGGAGAAACAATTGTATGCCAAGTTCAGTAAGTGTGAATTTTGGCTATCTGAAGTGAGTTTTCTTGGTCACGTCATCTCTGGAGGAGGCGTGGCAGTGGATCCTTCTAAAGTAGAAGCGGTGGTGAATTGGGAGAGGCCAAAGAGCGTGACTGAGGTCAGAAGCTTCTTAGGCTTGGCTGGTTATTACCGGAGGTTTATCATGGGGTTTGCTAAGTTAGCCTTACCATTGACAAAGCTTACGCGTAAGGAGGTTGCTTTTGAATGGGACTCCGAGTGTGAGCAGAGTTTCCAGAAACTTAAGAAGAAGTTGACTACTGCACCCGTGTTAGTGATTCCGGATCCAAACCGATCCTATGAGGTGTTCTGTGATGCTTCTAAGAAAGGTTTAGGTGGAGTATTGATGCAAGATGGCCAGGTGGTAGCTTATGCCTCTCGACAGTTGAGATCTCATGAAGAGAATTACCCGACCCATGATCTTGAGCTTGCTGCAATAATCTTTGCACTCAAGGTGTGGCGACATTACCTATATGGCGTTCACTTTGAGATGTTTAGTGATCATAAAAGCTTGAGATATCTCTTTGACCAGAGGGAGTTGAATATGCGACAAAGGAGATGGATGGAGTACCTAAAGGATTATGACTTTGAATTGAAGTATCATCCAGGAAAGGCTAACAAAGTGGCAGATGCTTTAAGCAGGAAGGAATTTAGAGTTGCTGAATTGATGATGTTAGAACATGGATTGTTAGAAAAGTTTAGAGATCTTAACCTTCAGTTTGAATGGACACCCAATGGTGTGTTAATCAGTAACTTGAACATCCAGAATGAGCTGCGGGAAAGAATTCGGATATCCCAAGGGTACGACGAGCACTTGCAAGCGAGCGAAGGCATGCCTGATTTTGTGAGGGCACCCGATGGAGTAATCTTGTTGAAGCAACGAATGTGTGTACCTAATGATTCTGAGTTGAAGCGTTTGATTCTGGATGAAGCCCACAAGAGTAAATTTTCTATTCATCCTGGATCGACCAAAATGTATCAAGACTTGAAGAAGGACTTTTGGTGGCCAGGGATGAAGAAGGAGATTGCAGAGTATGTGGCACAATGTCCCATTTGCCAACAGGTTAAGATTGAGCATCAGAGACCAGGAGGAATGTTGCAACCATTGGAGGTACCAACGTGGAAATGGGATTCTATCTCTATGGATTTCATTGTGGGATTACCTCGTACTCGGGGCGGACATGATTCTATATGGGTGATAGTGGACAGGTTGACCAAGTCTGCTCACTTTTTACCTGTAAAGACCACTCACAAGGTGATTCATCTCGCAAGGCTTTTCATAGCAGAGATTGTACGGTTGCATGGTGTGCCGTCCAGTATAGTGTCTGATCGTGATCCAAAATTCACTTCAAGATTTTGGAAGGTGTTTCATAAAGAATTGGGGACTAGACTGGACATGAGTACGTCTAACCATCCTCAATCCGATGGGCAGACGGAGAGGACGATCCAGACAATAGAGGATATGTTGAGAGCTTGCATTCTAGAAGAAGGTGGGAGTTGGAAAGATCATTTGCCATTGATAGAGTTCGCATACAATAACAGTTACCATGCTAGTTTGGGTATGGCTCCCTATGAAGCTCTATACGGGAGAAAATGTCGATCACCTTTGTGTTGGGCCGAAGTAGGGGAGAAGAGTATTCTTGGACCGGAGATTATACAAGAAACCACCGAGAAAGTTAAGATGATCCGAGATAATCTCAAGAAAGCCCAAGACCGACAAAAGAACTATGCGGACAAGCGGAGGAGACCTTTGGAATTTGAAGTGGGTGATCATGTGTATTTGAAGGTCACTCCAAGATTAAGGTTGGGAGGACCGTTCAAAACGCGTAAACTCAGTCCGAGATATGTGGGACCGTATCAGATTATGAGTCGGGTAGGTGAAGTGGCTTATCAGTTGGCATTACCACCTTCACTATCCGGGCTGCATGACGTATTCCACGTATCTCAGCTCCGAAAGTTCGTACCTGATACCTTTCATCCTATTCTTCCGGATTCTGTGGAAGTAGAACCAGATCTTACCTATGATCCCCAACCTTACTGTATCCTGGAGCGTGCGAGCAAGTCTCTCCGGAGTAAAGAGATACCTATCGTGAAGGTGATGTGGGATGAGACGCGTCCTGAAGAGGCTACTTGGGAGCTCGAGTCAGAGATGCGGGAATCCTACCCTCACTTGTTTTGGTAAGTTTTCGAATTCGAGGACGAATTCTATTTAAGGGGGGGAGAATGTAATACCCGGTATTAATATTCCCTAAAAGTCTATTACTTATGTTAATAGTAGAGGACTTTTGGAGTTATATTAATGTAAACCATATATTTGGTGATATTGGGAAATAAAACTAAATGTATGTGTGTCAAGGGAATTATAGTATTTTCTCTCTTAAATAAAAGTTAGGGCATTGTTTGGATCCATGTCACTAACCTTTTAAAACAAAACCAGAATTTTAGTAGTAGAAGAAGAAGGAAAACGTGGAAAGGGAGAGGAAGAGGAGAAAAGTTCCAAACTTGATTAAAAGCTCTATCCTTGCATGCAACAGAATCCATCCAAGCTTCACCTCTATCATCTGATTTCTGCTCTCAACTCCATCTTTATCATCTTCATCTCCTCCTAAGGTGAGTCCATAGTTAGATGCTTTGGGGTTGCATGTTAGGGTTATGATTGGGGTTTGGGATTGTGAGATAATTAATAAACATATGATGCTAAAAATGTTAATTTCTCGTGTTAATCTTTGTATGTTGATGTTCTTAACTGCATTTGCGTAATATAATTCCGTTTGGACTGTTATACAAGTGTAGGGGATCAACTATAGATGTTTGGGACTGGTTTAGAGCTCCAAAAACGCAGAAAACTGATTCTGCAGCAGAGTAATCGGTTACTGGGTTCTGGGTAACCGGTTACCCTGTGTAAAATTTGCGTTGCTGGGCATTTTTCATGCCAGTAACCGGTTACTGGCTTCTGGGTAACCGGTTACCCTGGGCAAAAGTGCAAAAATCAGCAACTTTTGGAAATTCATAACTCCCATTTCGTGTATCCGTTTGACGCGTACCATATATCGTTAGAAAGCTATTTAAATGTACTATCTAGGAAAATTGGCTTTGGTGTTTAAATAATATTTTTCGATATATCTGATATACCTTAAGTTGAAAGTGCGACACTGAAACTATGTAAATTGTGTGTAGTTGGACTAAATTAGCTCATTGTTTCTAATTGCTATATTTTGCTGAAATGAGAATGCTATATTATGATGAAATATGAACATTCTATTGATCCCCGTTGTTTTGGTTAAACAATCGGAGTTGTCTGTTTGTGTGCTGTTAACGTTTGCTTACGTGCGTGTGTGCTGAATCGAAGTAGACCCGGTACTAAGTTACGATTCGGACCACGGGTCCTTGAGTTGTCTGTGGGACTGCCCTGATCTTGGATCCCAGAGGCACATACCTGAACTACCGTTGCAGTGTGCTTGTGAGGGCCTGGAGGCGTCTTACTCACTTGCTGTATACACACTTGCGTGCTCGGTATGATGGCGTTATGCAGCTAAGTAAGCCTACGCATGACAGGTAAACCATCTCTAATGATGCCATGTAGGCTACATCATTAGGTTCCTATCCGGATGGGCTCATGCGTCGAGACGGCGTGTTACACTTGCTGTTAACACCACTTGCGTACAGATGGTTAATGGGACGATGTCGCCTCTTAGGCAAGGTCATCTCGCAGCCATGTAGGCTTGTGCGAACCCATTTAATTATTCTTGCAGGGTGCTTGTGTAAGTCTCTTGACAAATAGGCATGGGTGAACCCACCGAGGGTGTGTTAGTAACTTAGTCTAGTGGTATTAACGTACTTCTGGATTCCCCGTCATGGATGCGGGTATTGCATACTTGGTTGCTATACAATGCGTATTTGCCTGAGACAAGTCCAATGGTGGACGAGTCGCTTGTTTACTCCGTGCTTGTACCGGAAGTGAGAGTAACCCCGAATCCATGGTGGATTCGTGTATCTTTGTATGTTCCCTTTAGACCCGAGTGGACTAATAGGATAGGTGGACTCACTGAGATTTAGTAATCTCATCCCACTCCAATTATTATTTTTCAGGTGGTTCGAGGCAAGATCGCGGTAAGGGAAAGATGGATTAGATCTCTTGGCGGTGCTTGGATGTTTCTTTTAGTTTCTCATCGTGCTTATTACTTTGTGTATTTTGGACATGTACTATTATGATGTACTTGTATTATGGCCATGATACATTCGGCTTTTTTTTTTTGTACTCGTGTACTTCTACTTTCCGCTGCAAAACATTATGTATTTTGTTGTCTTATGAACCATTTATAATACTTTATGCATATTATTCTAGACAAATATGTGTGGGGTGTTACAGGGGTTCAGACTGTACTGGTAATAAGTAAATTATTAATTTTGTTTCCCACTAACTTTTGTACTATATTCCATTATTTTCAAAATCGTTTCCTTTCTTTTCAAGTCTCTTTTTCAAAAATCAAATCTTAACTTTATTCTATACATCTCTCTTTTTTCCAACACTATCATACACTTTCTTTCAAATCTTACTTCCATTCAAATTTTCCTTTTGTACGGAATCACTTCATTCCCCAACGTCTCTATCCTTCTTTCCATTCTATAAATACCTCTCATTTTTTCCATAAAATCTCACATCAAATTCTAACTCATCTCTCAAATTTCTACTTCATATTCATTCTCTCTGCATCCCCCGGATAAAATGGCGAAGCAGATAGAGACGTGTTTTCTTATGATCATCACCGTCGTGGTGGTAATCATGTCTTTCTTCTGTCTACCTAGCCCGGAAAAATGTGGACCTGGGATGCTTACACTCCCAATCATCTACATGTTATTATTTGTAGCATGGGTTATTAATCGTCATTCTTAAAGTTTGCCGTATCTCTTATTTCTTAATGTACCGTTTACTCGTCGTACCGTTCATTATAGTATGTAATATTTGTACTATCAGTATTAAATGTTGTACTATTTGTCATACTGTTGCTTAATTATTCGGATAATATTTTGTGTGTTTTCTGCCAGTTAAATATTTATTTTTCTGTGCATTAAATGATTTTCAGGGTTATTATCGGTAATTTAGCTCGCATACAGTATATATTATTTATTTATTATGTCTGTGTTTTTCTAACAAGTCATGTAAATAAACTTTCAACATTAACAAAAAAACAAAAACAACAAAAAGAAAATCAACTGTGACTGTTGAATTTTTTCACTCTAACTGCTACATTAATACCTGAACAGTCAGTTGACACTCAAACCGCTGACAGTGCAATTCTCCGTGTTTTGTACCATCAATCAAATCAATCTTTTTCATTTAAAAATTCCAATATTTTTGTTCTAGAAGTCTTATGAATATCACATGATTAGCAAAGACTCAGTACTGCACAAAAATCAGGTACGCTTAACTGTCTCCTACACAAACAGTCCCTAATTAGGGTTTATTGTTTTTTCAGGAGAAACAAGTTTTTGAGACCTCAGATGGATTTCATGGACCTCCATATATCTCAAAGTACCACCATACAAATTTTCAAACTTCAATTCACTCAGACGCACCGTCAGCAGCTCAAACAGTCAACAGACGACCCGTTTGACCAAAAAAGTCAACAGACAGTCAAAAATGGAATTTTTTGTCAACATCCATATTTTGTCAAGGGATTCATCATTTGATCATTGGATGATCATAATTCATCAAGGAAAGATCAAAAATCAACAAGACCCTAAGATTCAAAATTAGGGTTTTCTCCTAAAAAGTCAACTGAACTTTGACTGGTCATAACTCTCTCATCCTTCATCCAAAAAATTCAAACCAAAGCTCATTTTGAAGGAAATTCAATTATCTTTCAAATGCAATTGGTCCCATGGTCATTAGGTTCACCATTTGAAAAATATGAACCAAGACATTACAGGTCATTTTCAAAGTCAACAAAAAGACACTTTTTTCAAAAGGACACACAAGGAGCATGGAAAATAATTTTGACATGAGACCAAAGACATTGGTTAGAGGAATCTTTGGGGTTTCCAAAAAGTTTAAGAACTCCTTCATATGATAAAAATTGAGGGATTTACACCTTGTTGAAGTTGGCTAAATTTTGGGAAAATGCATGAAATCAACATTGATCAAAAATGTGTTTTTTCCAAATGGGGCCAAGTTTTCATGATCCATACATGTTTGCCATGATATAATGGGCCTCCCACGACCAAGACAAAGCCCACATAATTTTTGTTCCATTTTTGATTTAATTTTATCATATTTAAGATTAAATTGAAAAAGGAAAATGGAAGGATAATGCATAGCTTAAATCTTAAGAATGACTCATCAAGGAATCTTCAATTTTCTGCAGCAAAATGAAGTACAAGGAAAGAGAAGTGAAGAAGAGAAAGACGTAGTCAAATATTCAAAGATTTTTAATATTTAAAAATCAAAGTTTCAACAAAGCAGTCAATGCTTCTTGGCTTAGATTTTAAGCATCATGTAGCTTATAAATTAGGTGATATGCTTCATCAATTAAGGGACACGAAAATAACAAGAGCATAGCCATAAACTTCACAAAATTCTCACAAAAATATCATAACTTTGTAATTTTCATTTCTTGGTTTTTAGCCATTATCAATACAAACTAAGCACTCTAATCATCTCCTGGGATCTAATATAGTAAGTTGGGATCATTACCCATGGCTACATGTCCATAAAACTCATGCTTTGAAAGTTACATATTCATGCATTTTTTCTAACTTTCGAATCTCACAACTAAACATGTTTTAATGCCAACTAACACTTCTAACAAGTTGCTAAGATGGTTTAGGGAAGGTTTGAACACTTACATGTAAGTTTCCATGTAAGAATCTTCATGTACCATTCTTGAAGTTTCAAGTATGTGAACGTTCGAACACCATGTTCCATGCGTTTTTAGCTAAAACTAATGCCACCATCGTGTTCAGGAGGTCATTTTAAGTCGACCTGGGTGCCCCTTGTTTTTGTTAATGACCGTTTTTGTAGGTTTTTAAAAGCATGGAAATCTGAAAGAAAATCCGCAGGAAAATCCGCAGGTAAGTTTGCAGGAAAATCCGCAGGTACCAAGGAAGAAGATGATGAATAGTAGAGGAGACTTTTTGACCACACGCGTGGCAATTTCTCTTCCTCCCATTCGCTGGTCAACTAGCGTGGACCCCACTTGAAATGTTTGAATTCTGAGTGATTACATGCAGCACCTCTATTCATGTGCACCATGCAATCATAATCTGAGCCCTTGGATCCTCTCAACTTTTCATCTAACGCATCAAAATATGCAGCCACACCATAATCCATCATAATCAACCACAGATGATCACATCTTTTTATATTTTCTATTTTATTTTAATTTCTTTGCAAAATTAATTTAAATAGTTCTAAAAATCCAAAAAATACATAAAAAATATTTTTAGGCTTTTAAAATAACATTTTATTTTCTGATATAAAATATTTTATTTTTCTTCATAATTTAAATATTTTGCATAATTAATTAGTATATATTTATATATTTGCTTTTTAATTATTTCAACCAATAACCTAAAAATGAGGTGGGGAACAAGGCTGAGGAGACAATTGAATGGACCACACCAAAAGGAGGAAACCGAGGAAAAGGGCAAAGTAGTGGTAAAGGAAAACAGACTGAACTACTGCAGTGTAGCAATGGTTTTAAGGCACTAGGGGAGTGGATCGATCCCTTAGTGCAGGCAGGACTGGATCCATGATTTTTTCTTGGAATGTCAGGGGGCTGAATAAAGGTGGTAAGATTAAAGAGATTAGCTCCCGTCTCTGTACCTTACAACCTGAAATATGCATTCTTTTGGAGACTAGAGTAAAGATAGCCAAAACAAGTATAATTAGAAGTAAGCTGAAGCTGCATGATGCCTATATTGATAACTATCCTCACCATGATAATGGCAGGATTTGGGTGAGCTGGAACACCCAAAAAGTGGACATTAAAGTTAGTAGTAGCTCTGACCAGTTTCTGCAGTGCAAGGTGAATGACCCTAATGGTAAGCTCAGATTTCACATGACTATAGTGTATGCTTTGAACACCTTGGATAGAAGGAGAAAATAGTGGGTGGACATTGAAAAACTAGCCTGCAATGATACTGAACCTTGGTGCATAATTGGGGACTATAACAATGTTCTAAGGAGCAGAGATAGAATAGGTGGTAGACTGATCACTGAGCATGAATTCATAGATTTGCAGACCATGATTGATAAGTGCAAACTGGCAGAGATGGATAATATGGGAGACTATTACACTTGGCACAATAAGCATGAACAGGACCCTATATTCTCTAGAATAGATAGAGTTCTAGGTAATGCTGCTTGGCACCAAATGGATATCCACCTAAAGCATCTGCCACCAAATGTTTCAGACCATGCCAGCCTGCATGTCTGCCCAAATACACAAGCCAAGCTGAGGAGAAACTTTTTCAAATTTATCAACTGCACCACTAAAATTGAAGGCTTCCAACAGGCGGTTGCTAGGAGCTGGAATGAGCCCATCTTGGGCCGTCCACCTTACATTCTATGGGAGAAACTTAAAAGATTAAAGCCGATTATCAGGAAGCTGAGCCAGCCTATAACTGATGTACAGAGGAACATTTTGAGGGCTAGGGCTGAGTTGAACCAGTTGCAAGTTGAACTAGCCTTAGACCACATAAACAGGGACATCAATCACAAGATCAAGGGCAAAACTGAAGAGATCATTAGATGGCAGGAAACTGAAGAGAAAGTACTGCAACAAAAAGCTAAAACTGAATGGATCAAGTTAGGTGATGGGAATAACAAGTTTTTTCATGCCACTATCAGAGCAAGAAACAATTCCAATAAACTGATGCGTGTATGTAGGGCGGATGGGACACAACTCCAGACTAAAGAGGATATTGAAGAGGAGGTGTTGCACTACTACAATGATCTCATGGGCAGAGATGATAGAACTCTGCATCAGGTTGATATCTCTGCTTTGAGAAAGGGTAATCAACTGAATGCTAAGCAAAGATATGGCCTTATTCAACCTATACAAGAAAAGGGGATTTTTGATGCTCTGCAGGGTATAGGTGATACAAAAGCTCCTAGATTGGATAGATTTAATGCAAAGTTTTTTAAGTGTTGCTGGAACATTGTGAAGATTGATGTAGTGAACACTATATGCTACTGGGCTAGGACTAATACCATGTTTAAAGGGTTCAACAGCACTCTTGTAACTCTGATCCCTAAGTCATCTGAAGCTAAATACATGAAAGATTATAGACCTATAGCTTGCTGCTCCATTGTGTATAAGCTCTATTCTAAGGTGATAACTGCCAGACTTGCAAAGGTAATTGGATCCATTGTTGGACTGAACCAGGCTGCGTTCATACCTGGCCAGCAAATCCATAGGCACATCCTCCTTGCCTATGAGCTGATAAGAGGTTACACAAGAAAGCAAGGTCCACCTAGATGCTTGATTCAGCTCGATCTGCAAAAGGCTTATGATATGCTCAATTGGAGAGCTTTAGAGAACATTCTGCTTGAGATGGGGATTCCTGGACAGTTTGTCACTTGGATCATGAATGGTGTTACAACTGTCACCTACAAATACAACATAAATGGTGAGCATTCCAAAATTATGAAGGCTGAAAGGGGCATAAGGCAGGGAGATCCAATCTCTCCCTACCTGTTTGTGATAGTTATGGAATATTTGAGTCGTTTACTGCTGCAGATGCAAGGGGATCCTGGCTTTAGACACCACTCTAAGTGTAAAAAGCTAGGTCTCACTCACCTAACCTTTGCTGGTGACATTTTATTGTTTTCTAGAGGAGACATTGGTTCTGTTAATCTGCTGCACCAAACTCTTCAGGCTTTTTCTAATTCAACAGGGCTGGTTACAAATCCTCAAAAATGCCATGTTTACATGAGTGTCGTGGATAAGGATGTTAAGCAACAAATTATATCAAGGACTGGGTACAGAGAAGGAGCTCTGCCTTTTAAGTACCTGGGGGTGCCTTTAACTAGCAAGAAATTGTCTATAGCTCATTATCTTCCCCTTATTGAAAAGATCATGAGTCGTATGCAACACTGGAGTGCTAGATTACTGAGCCAAGCTGGAAGAGTGCAACTGGTCAAAGCCATTGGATTTGCCATAGCTAATTACTGGCTGCAATGTTTCCCCATTCCAAAAGCTGTGATTCAAAAGATTCATACGGCTTGCAGGATCTTTGTTTGGACAGGGGGCATAACTCCTAGCAGGAAAAGCCCGATCGCGTGGAAGACCATGTGCAGACCTGTGGAAAAAGGGGGATTGAGTATCCTTGATTTGGATAGATGGAACACCATAACTATGCTGAAACTCCTCTGGGATTTGTGCAAGAAAAGTGACTCTTTATGGGTAAAATGGGTGCACTTGTATTTCATAAAAAATCATAACATCATCTCCATGAACTGTAGCAGCAATGCATCGTGGATTTTAAAGGGCATTATGGCCACGAGGCAGACCATACTAGAGGTACAAAGGAGCTGGGATCAGAGTTTGAATAATAGTAAGTTCAAATCGGCAGAAGTGTATAAAAGCATGCATAAGCAGGAGGAAAGTGTAGCGTGGCATGGCTTAATTGGTGGGAACATTGCAAGGCCGCATGCGGTTTTTTGTTTATGGATGGCTTGCCATAAACGCCTAGCAACTAAAGATAGACTTGGCAAGTTTGGTGTGAATGTTTCCCCTAAGTGTAGCCTCTGCCATGATAATGAAACTATGAATCACCTGCTGTTTATGTGCAGGGGAATGCATTATATCTGGAAAACCGTGTTACAGTGGATCCTTGTGGAGCATACCCCCCAAGCGTGGGATCAAGAATTACTTTGGGTCACAAATTATTGTAAAGGAAAAGGTAAGAAATGTGGCATCATGAAGCTTGCTTTTGCAGAAACTGTGTATCAATGCTGGAAATTCAGAAATGACACTTGCTTTGGTGAGAATTATAACAAAGATGTAGTTGTAAATAACATTAAGAATACCATAGTTCATAGAGGGTGGTATAATAGGAAGTATAGAGATTATATAGCAAAGCTTATGTTGTAATAGTGTGATGTAAGGTGGATTCTTTTTGGATCACCTTGTACTCATTGGTTTTTTGAATTAATCCAATTATTATTTGATTCAAAAAAAAATTATTTCAACCAATCAAAAAATCATAAAAAAATTTTGTTCTTTATATTAAATATAGTTTATATATTATAGGCTAATTTTGTACATATTTAGAATAATTTTCTCTTTAAGTTTTAATTATTTGTGTAATTATTTGTATAATTATATGATTATTTAACTTAATAATTTCAAATCTATTTCAAAAATTCCAAAAAAATTAGTTTTGTTTTAAAATCAATTGACAAGCATTTTGAACATATTTTAAACTTAATTTTTAGGTTTAAATTTTATTTCCATCTTTTTCTCATTTTAATTAAATTAATCATGCATTAATCATAATTAAAATCAATCATCAAAAATCCAAAAATACTCCTTTTATTTTCTTGCAATTTAAATTCATAGATCAAGTGTATAGGTTGTCAAATTCATGTAAATAGCGTAGTTTACATTTCCTACACAATCGATGTAATAGCGTAGATTTACTTTCCGCATTTTACATTTCCGCATTTTAAATTCCAGCACATATAAAACTGCGTGTATGCCAAAGATTAAAATTGAATCGTTAGATCACTAACTTCAAAGATAAAATATCTGAATCAAAACACAATCACACTTACACCTCTTAAGGTAATCCCTCTTCTCACTCTTTTCAAAATCAAAATCAAATTCAAATGCAAAACCGAACTTTTGTTTACATCCGGTGAAAGGATAGTTTTCTAAAGGAAATATGATAAAGAACTTATAACTTAGGGTAGACCTCCTAATTTGCTTGCTCAAATCAAAACAAATAAATTTCTCTCATATCATTGTTTTTCAAAATAAAACTTTCAAAAAAGACAATACTTTGTATATATCCAAACGAGGATCATTACGAAGTTAACGTTCTTTATTCAAAACATCTTTTGAAAGATAAAAACACTTTGTATACATCCGCACAAGGATCATTACAAAGTCAATTTACAAAAGTATTTGAAACCACATACGAGCATTTCAAGGCAATGGAAAAGTAATTGAAAACAAGTGAGCTAAGCAAATTAAAGAGCCCATGGATAACCATGGATACAAAGGGTGCTAACACCTTCCCTTTGTATAACCTACCCCCTTACCCAGAATTTCTTAAAGGTCTTTTTTCTGTTTCTTTTATAAACCTTTCCTTAATTGGATAAAATAAAAGGTCGGTGGCGACTCTCTGATTTTCAAAAACACAAAAGCAGTAAGAAAAAGAGTCAGTTCGCGTATCTCTCCGCGAGAGGTACGGTAAAAAACCGAGGGCGACAATATCTCAGGAGTATGTCATTATTATTAATCATTGTGGGAAATTTCCTAATGTGCCACTCCTTGGCATTAGAGGAGGGATCACCTACAATCCTTCATTGGCCCTACGATAGATTGGTTATGCTCGCCGAGATGGTCCTCACCACTTGATTATTGAAGGGGTTGTTTTCAACTATGAAGAAGATGTTCGAAACCAACGCCGAGAGTTCGTACGCGCTTGGAACAAAGTGTACAAGGTAGATAGCAAGAGTTGGGGGCAAAAGAACTCCCTTCCTTCAGAGCCTTATCTCAGATGGGTGCGCACTCGCGCTCAACATTTCGTCATGCCATATCCCTATGTTAGACCTGTGATTGTTGAACCTGAATATGAAGAAAAGGCCCCTTTGGTTATTCTCCATCCAGACATGCCCACCGACCTAGAAGAGCTACAAAAATCATGGGTGCAATTGAAAGAAGAAAGAGATACTTTTGAGGCTCAATTCCGTGCTAAAGAGAAACAAGTGTTAGAACTCACGAGACTACTTCATGAGGAGCAAGGCATCAACAACTTCATTGGATCAAAGAGGAAGCGCCCATGGGAGACTTGAAGGAGTTCTATTTTATTACTATTATTTCTAGTGGTTTTTTTTACTAATTTGTTATCTTTTGTAAGCCTAAAATTGGCAAAGAACCATAACTAAGTACAATTTAATTATTATTATTAATAAATTTGTTCTTTATTTCTTGTTTAAACAAATTTAAATTTTAAGGTCCTTGAAAACATTGCATATGCATAATCATATCATTCATAAAATTACATCACAGGTTTCATAAAAAACAAATGCCTCATCTTTCCGCTGTTTATTTCAGTGAGAAAAGATGAATCTCGAACAATCTGTCAAGAATCTCCAAGCTCAGAATGCTGAATTTCAAACCATGATCCTGAACTTGTCCAAGGGGCAAGACGAACTGAAAGCTCTCCTGACTAAGAAAACAAAGACTAAGAAAATCAGAGGAGTGATCAACATGGGAAGAAGATTCAAAGGTCGTCCCAAGAGGCCCGAAGAAGCTGGAATTCCTAAAGATGAAGAAGAGGAAGAGGAAGAAGACAATCACAACCATGGAAGTCAGGTAGGTTCTGATGGTCAAGAAGAAGATGAAGAAGAAGTGCCTTATGACGAGGACAACTCTGAGGAGAAGTATAGGCTACTGGAAGAACGTCTGAGAAACATGGAAATTCAGAAGGTACCTGGGCTGGATTTTGATGAAATGGGGCTCATTCCTGGAGTTGTTATCCCCCCAAAATTCAAGACTCCCGCCTTTGCTAAGTATGATGGGATCTCTTGTCCCAAGTTGCACTTAAGATCATATATAAGGAAGATTCAACCTCACACTGACGACAAGAGACTGTGGATCCATTTCTTCCAAGAGAGTCTATTTGGGACTCAGTTGGAGTGGTATTATCAACTGGAGAGTGCCAACATTCGTACATGGGAGGACATGGCAACTGCCTTCTTTAGGCAATATGAGTATAATTTTGATCTTGCACCTACTCGCACGCAACTACAAAGCATGTCCATGGGACCTAAGGAGAGTTTCAAAGAGTATGCTCAGAAATGGAGAGTTCTAGCTGGAAGAGTCCGACCTGCCCTGAGTGATAGAGAATTGGTGGACATGTTCATGTGTACGCTAACTGGACCGTTCTATAGTCATTTTCTAGGTAGCTCTTCGTCTAGGTTCACTGAGCTTATACTGACTAGAGAACGTGTGGAAAGTGGTATTCGAAGTGGGAAGATTCAAGTAGGCACATCTTCTAGTACTACCAAGAAGCCCTATCAAGGGAAGAATGAATCATATGCTGTTCATAGTCAGAGGGGCCGTAGTAAGAATGATCAAAATCAATCTGTTGGTGTTGTACTCATCTCTACTCCAACTTCTCAACAAGCTCCTAGACAAGAGTACCAACGCAAGACTGATAGGCCAAGGAGACAATTCACCCTAATCAATATGCCTTTGTCTCAAGCTCTACAACATCTACTGAAGGCAAAATTGGTCACTCTGAAGGATCCTCCAAAGTTTGTCAACACCGCAAGTCTGAATTATGATCCCAAATCTACATGTGCTTATCATTCCAATGCTCCTGGGCACAATGTAGATAACTGTTGGGCCTTAAGAAACAAAGTCCAAGACATGATAGAAGTTGGCGAGATAGATTTCGACGCTCCTGAAATGCCGAATGTCATCACTGCACCTATGCCAAAATATGACAAGTCTGTTAATGCTATCATAGACACTATTTATGTCCGTGATGTGAGAGATCTGTCAACTCCTATCCTTGAAATCAAAAGAAAGCTGATACAAGCTGGTTTATTTCCAGGTTGTGATCCTGATTGTTATTATTGCGCATACCTATCCAATGGTTGTGAAAACCTGAAAAGAGGAATTCAAAAGTGGATGGATCGCCGTACCATTATGTTTGAGAAGGTCCCCTCTATAGATAATTTGTGCGAGGGTTTTTCAAATGGGATGAAGATTGAGGACGTCTCAGTGGTTTCTTAAGTGCCATTGAAAATCCCTACCAAGGCTCCCTTCAAGAGTTCTGCTGAACCTCGTGTGGCTCCGATTATTATTACTAAACCTGGTCCAATGCCATACTCTTCCGATAAAGCTATCCCGTGGAATTATGGTGATGAGGTCTACGTTCAAGGAGTCAAGCAAGAGCTCGTAACTGATAAAGTTTCTGAAGACGACAATCCTGACATAGGCAATATTGCTGGAACAAGTAAAGTAACACGAAGTGGAAGAGTGTTTTCTCCAGAGATTTCTCCAAGCACTACTTCACCTGCTGTTACCATTACCCCGAGTGTTAATGCTCGTGGTAAAGGACCGTTGCATGAATCTGAGGCTGGCATTGAAAACTCACCATCTGAAGAAACAAATGAATTCCTGAAGATCATTCGCGAGAGTGATTATGACATTGTTGAACAAATAGGGCATACTCCTTCTAAGATCTCTATGCTATCACTCCTGAGTTGTTCCAAGACTCATGCCAAGGCCATGATGAAGTTTCTAGAAGCTACCCATGTACCTCAAGAGATTTCTGTCAATCAACTCGAGAATTGCATTGCAAACCTGACGACTGAGAATTACCTTGGGTTCTCTGATGCTGATCTGAGTCCTAGTGGAAAGAACCATAATAAAGCATTACATATATCCATTGAATGTGGGGGCACCACTCTGGCCCATGTTCTGGTGGACAATGGTTCGTCTCTGAATGTACTACCCAAGATGGTGTTGGACAAACTCCGATCTGAAGGAGCTACATTGAAATCTAGTGATGTGATTGTAAAAGCTTTCTATGGTTCAATGAGTACTGTACATGGTGAAATTGAGCTCCCGATCAGAGTAGGTTCCCAGACTTTCAACACTGTGTTCTATGTGATGGACATTCATCCCGCTTACTCCTGTTTACTTGGGCATCCTTGGATACATGGGGCAAATGCTGTGACATCAACTCTCCACCAAAAACTGAAATACCCAGCAAAAGGCAAGATTGTCACTGTTCATGGCGAGGAAGAGTATGTAGTAAGCTTCGTAGATGAAACCAAGTATGTTGAGTTCACTATAGAAGGTTTTGAGACTCCCCGTCAAGCATTCGAATGGGTCCCTCAAGTAGTTTCTAAGACTAAGCCTATCAAGACTGTTCCTAAGGTTACTAGAATTCCTCCGACAATGGCTTCTCTGAAAGATGCTAGGGCTGTGGTAGAAGAAGGTGGCTGCACTATCTGGGGGCAACTTCCTGACATTCCGTACAAATCCAACAAATGGGGTCTAGGCTGCACTGCTAAGGATCAAAGTGGAGAAAAATATCCTCGTCCCAAAGGTTTGGAGCACCATTTCATCAATAAGGGAGTCAACGCCATTAGTGAAGATGAATATAACTGCAACTTGGACAAATGGATCTTCCCTACATCAGACAAAGGGCTGGACAACAAGAAGACCGAAGACATTGTTTCTATCTCCTATAGTCAGGAGTAATTATCGTTCTTAGTTTTTTTCTTTCCTTTATATTTCCAATTTAAATTTCTGTATTTCAATAAATAATAAACTTCAAAGCCATGTGTCCTGCCCGAGACACAATGGTCCATTGTTAGGGCTTGTCATTTCATAAGCATATTTTCATTCAATAAAGCATTTGACGTTTCGTATTCAAATTGTGTGTTTGCCTTTTATTTTCTTTTCTTTCTTTACTTCTATAGCTATGTTGTCTTACACACACCCACATAATGCACTGCATATTCACATCCACCCTGGATCCTATTGATAACGACTCTGCTATTTCTAAATATGACTTTGAAAATCCAATCGACCAAGCTGGGGATGAAGGTGAGGAAGATTGTGAAGTGCCTAAAGAACTTTCCAGATTACTAGAGCAAGAGGAGAGAACTATACAGCCGCACGAAGAGCCAATTGAGATTGTGAACATAGGTATCGAAGAGGAAAAGAAAGAGATCAAGATAGGGGCTGAATTAGAAGAAAGTGTCAAACAAAGATTAATCCAAATGCTACGAGACAATGTTGAGATCTTTGCTTGGTCCTACGAAGATATGCTTGGGCTCGATACTGATATTGTGGTCCACCGTCTACCTATCAAAGAAAATAGTCCTCCGATAAAACAGAAGTTACGAAGAAACATACCTGACATGGATCAGAAAATCAAAGAAGAGGTCGAGAAACAATTCAATACTGGGTTCCTGAAAGTAGTAAGTTATCCACCATGGATCACCAATATAGTACATGTGCCTAAGAAGGATGGAAAAGTCAGAATGTGCATCGATTATAGAGACTTGAATCGAGCAAGTCCGAAAGATGATTTTCCCCTGCCGCATATTGATATTCTGGTTGATAGTACTGCGCAATGCAAAGTGTTCTCTTTCATGGATGGTTTCTCAGGTTATAATCAGATCAAGATGGCACCTGAGGATATGGAAGAGACAACTTTCACTACGCCTTGGGGCACCTTCTGTTACAAGGTCATGCCATTTGGGTTGAAGAACGCTAGGGAAACATACCAACGTGCAATGGTAGCTCTATTCCATGATATGATCCACAAAGAAATAGAAGTTCATGTCGATGATATGATTGCAAAGTCCAATAATGAAGAAGAACATCTAGACCATATGCAGAAATTGTTTGATAGGTTGAAGAAATACAAGTTGAGACTGAATTCGAACAAGTGCACCTTTGGCGTAAGGTCTGGTAAGCTGTTGGGTTTCGTTGTTAGTAGTAAAGGTATTGAATTAGATCCTGCAAAGGTAAAAGCTATACAAGATATGCCTGCTCCACGAAACGAGAAAGAAGTTAGAGGATTTCTGGGACGTCTGAACTACATTGCTAGATTTATCTCCCATCTGACCGCTACTTGTGAGCCAATCTTCAAATTACTGAGGAAAGATCAAGTAGTGAAATGGAACGACCAATGTTAAGATGCCTTGGGCAAAATAAAGAAGTACCTGCAAGAACCTCCGATCATGATACCACCTGTTGAAGGAAGGCCTCTAATTATGTACTTAACCGTGCTAGAGAACTCAATGGGGTGTGTACTTGGGCAACATGTAACACCCCATATTTTCTAATTTTAATTTAATTGGAAATTAAATTATTATTTGGAATTATTCGGTATTTTGTGGAATTATTTGGAAAGGAATATGAGATAGGCTATTGGGCCAAGTGTGGTGTTAGTAAAGAGGGGGTGCTATGTTAGTAAAGCCTTTACTAATTAAAATGTTATTTTTCATAAAATAAGGAAAATTGGGAGAAAGGAAAAAGGAACTTGAAAAGCGGAGCAGAGGAGATGGGATATTGGGAAGCTGGTACGTGAAGAGGAACAAAGAGGAAAAGAACCAATCCAGAACTCTTGGCTAAGGTAAGGGGGGACTCTCTGGTTATCATCTATTATCGTGTTCTTAGATAATAATATTGATTAGGGATGTTGTTGAGTCAATTGAGTCATATGATAGATTTAGGGATGAGTCGAATTGTATGATGTGTGATCCCTATGTTTGAATCCATGATATCTATGTTGTTATGATCTCAATTGATGTGTAATTGATGTATTATGAGGTGTTTTTCGTGTTGTTTGTGCATTCTATTTCCCTAGGTTCGTACTGGTATGAATTGGGTGAGTTCGGAATGTGTAGAATGCTGTTTTCTGCAGGTTGGGGTTTCTGAAATTGCCGGTTGGCGCCGCGTGCATAGGGTTGGCGCCGCGAACAGGTGGGCAGAATGCCAGGAATTTGTGATACGCACAGGTCGCGCCGCGTACCTGTGTTGGCGCCGCGAAGGCGTACTTTTTTCTCGCATCGCACCGCGAGTCTTGGTTGCGCCGCGTGCTGTAGCGTTAGTTGATTTCTTGGAAAAGTTAAATGATGTGTAACTTTCGAACCGTAGGTCCGTTTTTAGTGTCGTTTCGAGCACGATGAATCTTATGAGATAGCCTACGTGTTTAAATGATAAAATGAGGTGTAGCTTTCAATTAATTTTGAATTATGAATTTATTACTTGATGAATGATGTATTGTGCGTATATATGATGAGATATGACAATACATGCTATGTTTTAAACATGATTCGTATGATGATCTTGTTTGGTTGTGTAACGGAACTTGTGAGAGATTTCATATGAAGATATGAGTATGATTTGAATACTTTGTTCGTTTGATGGATGATATATTGTTGACATATGTGATGAGATGTGGCAATATAAGACGTGTTTGAAAACATGATTATGTGATGATTGTTGAGAATTGTACAATGATGATTGAATTGTTTTGGAAGATGTGAATACATGTATATTCTTACTCTTGATGATGATGATGATTAGTGTAATACATGTATGTTCTGTAATGATAGTGATGATGATTGATTTGTATTGAATGATGTTAATGTATATGTGAACATGCTTAATAATGATGATGATAAAATGAGTATAGATGATGCTACTCATAGAATGGTGAGGATGAAAGTATGTTATATATATGTTTGCATGCATTCATAAACATTGATGAGGTCTGAATCCTAGATGATGGGAGGATTCAGTGAAGGGCAGAATTCCCATTGTGTGGAATTTGTGCTGGCAGGGCCGTATCTGGATGATGATAGATCGGTCGGTGGATGATTTCCACTGGTGATGTTTGGTACCACATGCATAGAGTCAGTTGCATTCATATGCATGAATTTGATGACGTGACTGAATGTATTTCATTGTTATGATTGGTATTGTGTGTTCTGTGTGACGAGGGATAATCTGAATATGATGAAATTGGGTGAATAATATAACTATGATGTGTTGTTATTTAAGATGCAATAACATTTGTTAACTGTGATGAGACTCACCCTTACTGTTGACATTTTCAGATTGAGGATAGCTGCTTTCGACTTGGTGAGGATTAGCTCATAAGTCGGTTTAGTTGTTGTGTTGGTGTCATGCTCTGATAGATGTAACACTGGGAACGCGTTGTTTTGAGTTTTGATTATAACTCTATTGTTTATTTTATTTGAAGTCTGATACATTAACGGTGTAATGTTGACTTAATGATTTGATTCCGCTGTGTAAACATGATTTTTATCTAATGAGTTATAATTCAGATGTTTCAGTGAAAGCATGACATATGCCGAACGTGTGTTTTCTTTTATTTTTTTTTTAATTGTGACACCCTTTGCATGTTTACTCTGATTTAATTTTGTTAATTGCTGAGGGGTATTAGAAGGGTGTTACAATAGTGTTATCAGAGCAGGTCGGTCCGTCCGTCCAATTGTCGAGTCAGTTGAGTTGCGCGACAGTTGTATACTGTCGGCTTTTTATTCCTTGGTACGCGACATGTGTGTGAATCACTGTCGGTACTTGGTTGTTTGTTGCAGGGGTTGGATTGAGACAAATGGGGGAGAAGCTTGGCTTCTCGGTGATGTTTCAGTTGTAAGATGATTGATTCAGTAGGCTGTTGTTGGCAACAGTGCAAGCGTTGTTGGAGTTGTTGTTTCCCGAATCGAAGGTGACTTGGAATTAAGATTTGACTGGTAGTTGAGTTGGAACATCTTGAAGGAAGGTGATTAGAGGTATTTGGTGATTAATTGTAGCAGAGGAAAATTAGAAAGTTGCAATGTGTCAGCTTTGCTGGTGGGCTGCGAAGTTGCCAGTTGAGTAGCCTTGCGTCTCAGAAGAGGTTCAGCTGCAAGTTGCAAAAAGGATTGTTGTCGTAATGTTTTAGAAATCGCACTTCAGTGATGGGATATGTTACTCAAGTCATAAGAATGTTTGGAAGTGAAGAGATATGATAAAGGGCTGTTTGGAATGTGATCTAGATGAAGAGAATGAGTTTTGGAGTGAGATTTTCGTAAGCAAAACGCAGGAAAATTGCTGAATAGCTGCAGAACTCCGAAAATTCATAACTGGAGTTCTGGACATCCGATTTGAGTTCCGTTTGAAGCATCGGAAAGCTAACGAGATGAACTTTATTATAAAAATGGTTGCAGCAGCTGTAACATAAATAATTGTGACAGGATGACTTTGGAAAGAGGTGAAGTTACGGTTACTCTTGTTCTTATAACTAGACTTGTTTATTGGTACTGCACGGGATGTCAGTGTCAATGTTGAACGTATTGAAGGAATAATTAGAAGGTTTGTTGAGGAGTAATTTTAAGAATTGAATATATCGTTTGAAGAGTTTTGGGAATGTTGCATTTTGGATGACGTTGTAAAATTCGTATCTTGAGCTCCGAGTGTCGGATTAACGTGCCATTTGAACCTATGAACAGGTGAAATTATGTTCTACATTATGGGAGAGTTATAAATACAGTAGAGGTGACCCTATGAGAGGATATTCTGAATTCAGTTAAGGAAGCGTGAAACTTGTTGAATAGGAATGCCTACTACCGTGATTATTCGAAACGAAGTTGAGTAGAATGTGATGTTGATGAATAGGTTGATGAGATGTTCGGTCATAAAGATGATTTGAGTACCGATGAAATTTAGTGAGAAGTGAATTAGTAGAAAAGATGGAATAAACTTTAGAACTCTGGGAATCGTATTTGTGATGGCAAAGTAACGATAAGTATAAAAGAAGAATTTTAGAGGATTTCTGACACCTATTGAATGTGAGGGAGACTTTGTTGAGACTCCGAATGGAATGATATATGGACACGAAGGATGTCATAGGATTTGGATTAAAACCACGAGTTATGAATGTTGTCTTGGTCGTGCAGGTTAATTGGATGGTTCGAGATTCGAAGTGTTTAGTGATCATTAGAGTTGAAGTACCTCTTTGATCAGAAAGTGCTTAATATGAGGCAACAGAGATGGTTAGAGTATTTTTTTTAGGATTATGATTTTGGTTTGAATTACCATCCTGGGAAGGAAAAAAATTGTGTTATTGCGTTGCGTAGGAAGTCTTTAAATATGTTGGTGCTAATGGTGAATGAGTTGGATTTAATTGGACAATTTTGAGACTTGAGTTGGTATGTGAAGGCACTCCTAATAGTGTTAGATTGGGTATGCTAGAAGATGACTAGTGGTATTCTTGACGAGATTAGAGAAGGTCAGAAAGATGATGTTGAGCAGATCGATAGGTTGACTTTGAATTACCAAGGTAAAGGCGGTGAATTCAGAATCGACGAGAACGGTGTAATGAGGTTGAGTGATTGGATTTGTGTAACTGATGTTTTGAGCTTCGAAAGAATATTCTAGAAGAAGGGCACCGTAGTAGATTATTGAACTATGACGATATTAATGGGTTTGGGTGCGAACTCGGAAAAGACACTAATATGTAGTAACGACGGTTTAGGCTTAAATATGATTTTCAACTAATATTGACAAATTTAGGACTTGATCACCCTAAATCTCTTGTTGGTAGTAGACGGAAATCATATAGGTGGGATGAACTTGTTCGTTACCTTAATGGTTTAAGATGTGATGAATACTAAGCCGTGAGAATAATCACTCACTATGTTGTGTGAACTTATGAAGAAGTGAATATGAAAGAGTGCACCATGGTGGATGATGACTTAAGACGGGTAATCAGAGTCGCGCAGCGAAAGTGTGATGTGGAGTAGTGTTATGAGTACTACTTGTGACAAGTGAGGAATTACTAAGTCGGAAGCCTACATAGAGAATATGTGTTGATCTATGTGTTGAATTTAGAATCCAGTGGATGTAAGGATGTCTTGTCGAAGAATTGTAACTCTTTGAATAATTGCCGAAATGATGAATATGTTATTACGGTTGTACGTAGTTAACGAGTATGTATTCGGCGAAATTAAAACGAAGAGTTGATGCTATATGACGTTGTAAAAATTTTGTGTTGTCGTTAAGGGGTTATTGTAGATTCCAGATATAAAGAGGAATTATACTCTATGAAGGGAGAAATTGATTTAATTCTTAGAGAAGAGCGAAACTCAATCTGAGTTGTTTTGTAAGAAGTGGTGTATTGAGACGGATGAGTGTGATTATAACTACTTGTGCGTACTCGTTCCGATGGTGAGAATGTTTAATAGATGTAGTAACTCAGGAATTTGTTTTTGAGTGCGAGTAAGTATTACTGAATGGTAAATTGGTACCATGAATGATGAAGAATGATTCTTGAACGAATAAGTAAAGAGAGTCGGAATCGGGTAAAACTCAGAAATCTATTTGGTATAGATGATTGTGATGAGTAATCAGAGTAGTGCGGCAAATGCGGAATGTGACGTGTTGGATAATTGGTGGTGTGACTTAAAGAGGAGTCAGATAATTAGAATTCAGTGGTATGGGAATATGAGTATTGTCATACCCCAAATTTGTCCTACCCTTTAACTTCTAACTGGCTTAGGCTTTGCACTCATGTATATACATCACTTAGGTCATAATCCATACCCATGCATTCATATCATAGGTGTTATTCAAGGGCTAACAAGAAAAAGCTCCATTGCAAAGAAGTATGATCGAAGAATGAGAAAACTGAGGTATAATCATGTGGCTCTACATTCGTTGAAGTCCTCCTGAAGTGGGGTGACTCTCTGCTTCAAATCAGGGCACTGATTAGAGGGTACAAGCTTGCAAATCATCTGGCCCTTTAAATCAGGGTTTCTTTGACCAAAGTCGATCAGTGGACTTTCTGGTCAACATTTAATCAGAAGTGGCTTCTATGTGTGGGAAACTCCTCATATTGACTGTGTGGATGTGTTTGTTTGACTGGATGTGAGTGAAAGAGATTTAATCGGGAATTTCATCAATAGTCGGAAAAATCGGAACAGTTGACTTTTGGGTCAAAATCGGGAAAATTATTCAGATATTGACTTTTGGTGGAAAATTATTCAAGAAAAGTCGAAGAACGGATAAAATCGGGAGCTCGGCAAAAAGTTGGGAAAAATAGAAAAAAGGACATTCCAACACTTAGAAAAATTTTTGATGCTTAAAATCTCGTCGAGCAGTCCACTTCAGCACCAGATTACACGTGGCAAACGGCATTTTCCGGAAAAGTTCCCAACATCAAAGTTGTTCCTCTCATGGAGGAGAACAACTTTGTAGTTGGACACTTTTTCATTTGAAGCCTGTATGAGGAGTTAAAGTGATGTGAAGTTGCTGGAAACTCATTTGAATCAAGTCACATTCCAGGTCACCAGTCAGGTCATGACCTGGCATTTTCACAAACACGTGGCATGCCAAATCTCCAGCCATTTCTTGAGCTCTACAGAAGGGACATGAATGCAAACTTGGTATCATTCTCTTCCTTGCCATCTCCTCTATCCATTGAAACAAGGTTGGGTACAATTGGGCAGAAATTGAGTGAAATACAAGTCCTCAAAGTGGTGCTCCAACACTGGTCAAATCCTGCAGGCAGCTAAGGCAGATTCTTAAGGCATACGCATGCATTTCAGCAAACACATGGTGTGCCAAATGTCAATGCATGTTTCTTCCTCCACAAGTTATCATCTTGAACAAGCTTGGTTCTAAACTATTCCTCGCCATGCCCTCTATCCAATGAGATCAAGATCACTAATTTTGGACAAGTGTGGAGCAAGAAAGAGGATTCTAAAGTTCTGCTTTGATCAGAACTACGCCCATGCTATGTATATGCCATGCACGCGCAAGTCATGCACTAGCTATGCCATCATGTTCCACACCATTTTGTGAGATCCGCAAGTTCCATCTCAAGAAATTTCCAACACTGATATTGTTCCACTCCACACCCTCTATACTTTGAGCTCAATTTTAAACTGATTGGTGAGTCATGGCCTGAGTTGTCAATACCCAAAACACACCTTGTGAGCATCCATTTAGCAAAACAAGAGCATTACCATAAAAGACCATGCAATTACTGCTGCATGGAAAGAGAAGAGAATCATAACTGCAGAATGCTTGTCCATTAAGTTCACAAGCTTGTCCCACATCGAGAAAACCAAAGCTGCTGCAAGTTTCATTCAAGTCCCACTCCAAAAGAAGGCACAATACACACATTCACCTCACTCTATATAAAGACACACCTCACATAATACACTCGGACGCTTTCATTCTCCACATTCTTCTTTCTCAATTCTCATCACTCTCCTCTCTCCTCCACCACCTCCATGCTCTCCACAACTTAGCACACCTCTGGCCGCCGCAATCGTATTCCTAACCAACTCCGGCCGCCGTAACTGTTCCTCTAACCAACTCCGGCCACCGGAAGAAACTCCACGCCGCGGTTTCCGTAGATCCAAACGGTGCGTCACTATCTTCAACAGTCAGCTACGAGTTCTTCCCAAGCAATACGATTCCTCATCATCTCTGAATTTCCACGGCCGTGTTACGCTGAGTTTGCTCTTCTAAAGACATCTCTCTCCAAGAATCAAGCCTGGAGGAAGGTTCAGGGCGGCGCTAGCAAAGTGAGAATCATCTCTCGGATCTACTCTCATCGTCAGCAAGAATTCGTTGCAGGTAAGCATCATGAACCCTCTCTGCATTTCGCTGCATGCTACATGATATTATTATTGTGCTTGAGATGGCTTTGCTTGATAAGATTGTGTGTTGCTCGTCATGAAAGTATCGTTTCGTGTAAGACTGTTTAAGGTGAAGGCATAACGTTCTGTTTGCTCGATATGAACTCTGAATTCCTCCGGAAATCCGTTAATACGCTTAGCTACGATTTTCGCGAGATTGATGTGTAGATAAGGTCGTTAGTTTGCCCTCGGTGTGCTTATTAGAGGATGATTCGATAGAAATGGAGCATGGATCTGGACTCAGCTCGATTTTTCAAATGAAAGAGGTGGTTCGTTTAGAGTTTCTGGACTGTGCACGTCGCTTTCCGGCGAGTAGCCATCGGAAGAGATGACCGGAGCTAGGGCTCCGGTGCCTGAGTCTTGCGTTGAGGTGTTGACGCTTACGTGGCGCAATATTACTGGTCATGATTCCCATTTAAGTGCTCTTTTGTTTTACCTTCAATAATTAGAATGATGATGTGGCCTCTAATGATTGGCTCAGCCTGGTTTTTGTCATGTAGTCACTTATTCAAATCTTGACCAATTGATAAATGTGTGGGGATATTTTTGTCACGTTACCACAAAAGCCACATGCTGAATAAAGAGTGAAATAAAAAGAGGGGATTGGGTAGTTGCTGTCTTGGGCCCAGAATAATCCGTTTCTACACCCCCGAATCGCTAACGCTAACTCACTTCTGACTAAGCTGGGCCTAGCGCCTTCATATCCGCACCACCCCTAAACTGGGCCCAAAGTGTGCAACGCTTATGATCAGTGCATTCTTCTTTTGCTAACTCACCTCCATGCTGAATAGAAAACAATTAGATATAACTTTCTTTCTCTTGTTCCTTTTGCATATTAATTGCCTTTTTACTTAAATAAAAGCTGAAAATATATTTTTCACCCAATAAGAATTTGAGAAGTAATTGTTTCCTTAGTTTTTTATTTGATGTTTTTTTAATTTTAATTGTTTCTCATAATAGATTTTCTTTTAATTCAAACTAGTTTCCTTCATAAATAAAAATAGAATTGCTTATGAATATCTTTGTGAATAATGTGAATTTCAATTCTTTCCTTTTGTGAGTATTTTTCAATGTTTAATTGCTTTTTCCTCCCTATTTTTCTTTTAGAATATCCACAACATAGATTTAGAAATTAGGACTAGTTCCCTATTTTCATTTCTTTTTCTTTTACAACATAAAACACTAATAAAAATACTTGAATAAAATCCCCATAAAAAATACAAAGAAAATACTTAAAACATTAATAATCAAAGTGAAAATCTTAAAAAGGGAATGGAAGCTTGAACACCCCTTGCTTTAGGGAATGTTCGAGTGCTTGGACCTCCCTTGCTTTAGGGTTCCGTCCGGGCGTAAGTTCCCAAATTCTAAAAAACACAAACCATAGAGCAACTCGAGTTTCCCTTGCTTTAGGGATTTCCTCGAAACGCTCAAACTCCCTCTCCTCTCTCTCCTTTCTTAAGGGCAAGTTATCTCCGCTCCATTGCATCCTAGGCTGTCCCTTATGCAAGAGCGCGAGCGTTAACGCCGCCCAACTAAAAAACACAAAACAAACAGAAAATCGTTAGCCGAGCTACGGTAACTCTGATTCCTGAAAAGGATACGTAGGCAGCGGGGTAGGGCCCGTGCGAGTACAATTCTTTATTTTCCCTACATTTTGCATTCATCTCGCATTTAGACATAGACATAGTACACACTCTTTAGATAGAAACAAACATAGGTGGATACCATCGAGTACGATGGGCGCGAGGGGTGCTAATACCTTCCCCTTGCGTAACCGACTCCCGTACCTTGATTCTCTGGTCGCAAGACCCTGTTCCTCCCTTTGTTAGGTTTTCTGATATTCCTTTCCCTTATGGGATAAATATATTGGTGGCGACTCTGTTCATTTTTCGCGAGCGTGCGACAGCTGGCGACTCTGCTGGGGATGTTGCTAGACCTGTTGCTGGTCCATCCTTAGTGAGTCGATCCTAGCCTGCGTTTGTTTGTTTATTTACTGGGTGTTTACTTGTTTTTATGTCTATACCTTGTATATATGTTTGCATGTTTATTTTCTGCTTGCATATCATGATTATTTCTGTTTGCACATCATGCATATGGATATATTCTGTGTTCCTTGGGGTCTTCTGTTCTGTTTTGCAGGTTGGGTGGGATGTTTATGAGGTAAAAGGCCCACTACCCAGGCCAAGTGACACATAGGATTAGCGTGGATGCTCATGTTGACTCCCGTGGCCCTTGCTACGATCGAGTTCAGCATGGGGTACCACAACTGGGCGAGGTTCTTTCATGGAACACTGTGTCTGGCACCCTTGCTGCCACAAACACTTTGTACCCCATGGGAACTGTAGACCCTAGTGACCATTAGGGACCACCTGTCCGTGTCTAGAATTCATACCCGTGAGTTTGGGGTGGGACAGGATACTAGCCTTCATCATACCCGGATTTCCATTTTGCAATCCGAAGCCGGAATTTTGAACCTGTTACGTTCAGTATTACCCAGTTATTCAGAGTTACGAGGGACATTCAGTCTCTCACTGTATCACACACATGACACATGACACATCATGCTATTGCATCCACCTCACTTCATTCGTGGAGAATCCTAAAGTCTATTTCTAAAAAAAAAAAAAGAAAAAATGTATATTCCTTTGCAAAAAAAAAAGGGGGAGGAAATAAAAAAAACAAAAGAAAAAGAAAAGAAATAATGAAAGGACTTTAGGATTCTCCCGATGAAATGCATTCCGCCATATCATTTAACATGCATGTTCATTTATTTTCAGGAACTTTTGGCTTTGTCTCCGACCAACACATGGCCACACCAATGAAGACTGTTAGACGCAACCCTTCTTATTCTTTCCTGAATCCGAATCTGGATTCCGTTGGGTGTTTAGCAAAGAAGATTACGCCAGATGAGACAACCAACTTCAGAAAGGAATATGGGTACATTCTGAGCCTTCTCAAGATGCCGTTCACCAAGTACGAGCAAGAAGGGGTTCATACTTTGCTGCAGTTCTATAATCCTTCCCTCCGCTGCTTCACGTTTACCGACTACCTCTTGGTTCCTACACTGGAAGAGTATTCCTTGTTTCTTGGCATCCCCATAAAGAAGGAAGTACCTTACCATAGCACTATGAAGGCTCCCGATTCCATTGAAATTGCTAAGGCTCTTTATTTGAGCAAGTCGGTCGTGGAAGCAAATCTCACCAAGAAGGGAGGAGGTTTTGGTTTTTGCATGGATTTTCTTGTCAAAAGGGGTTGTGAAGCTGCTGAAGCCAAGGAATGGGACACATTTAGGGCTATCTTGGCTCTGAGCATATATGGCATCGTGCTGTTCTCAGATATTCCTAACTTTGTTGACATGAATGCAATTCATATATTCATCTTGCAGAATCCGGTTCCTACACTTTTGGGGGATGTTTATCACTCTATTCATCACAAGAATGGTCAGAAGGGAGGTAAGGGAGGTCTGGTTAGATTCTGTGCTCCGTTGTTATATCGATGGTTTAGGTCACATCTGCCTGAACGTGGGGCATTCGTTGATAATAGGCACACATCTAAATGGGCTGAAAGGACTATGGGGCTGAGGGCTAAAGATATTGTCTGGTACAATAGCGCTTTGGATGACAGAGAAGTTATTATGAGTTGCGGAAAGTTCAAAAACGTACCTCTCATGGGTCTTAGGGGTGGAATCAACTATAACCCCGTCTTGGCCAGAAGAACATTCGGATATGCTTTTATTAGTCCACCTGAGCAAGCAGAGATAGCCGAGAATATTTTCTATCATGTGGCCACGAACATTGGACAAATGGCAGAAGCTGTGCAAGCCTGGAAGAGTATTTGCTGGAGAGATAAGAAACATTTTGGTCAGCGAGATTGTGCTACTTATGAGGACTATACTAAATGGGTTGAATCCGTGGTTGCCGTTCGAGGGATGCCTTTCCCTTCCATGGATCCTTTGTACCCCCCTGCTGGTAAACAACCCAACATTGTCTCCATGCCCTGTTATAACCAAACTGTTGAGCAGAATCGGAAATTGACTGAACAAATGGAAACGATGCAAGTTAAGATGAATACTGATAGGCAAGAGAAGCTTTCTGCTCTTCATAAGTTGAAAATGAGAGAAATAGAGCTTGAAGAATTGTATGCTAGAGGAAGCACTTCTCAGAAAAGGCCAAGAATGACTGTGAATTCTAAAGCTAATGAAACCCAAGAGAGGAAGATCAAAGAGCATTATGAGGATCAGTTGGCAGAATTGACAAAAAGACTTCAGATTCAGACTGAAAATGCCAATTCGGAGAAGACTCGTCGAAAGAAAGCAGACAAGCTCTTGTTGGATCGCCAGAATACCATAGAGAAATGTTATGAAGAGATCCGAATGCTGAAAGGCCAGATAAGAGAAAAAGACCAGAGTAACGCCCAAGTTCAAGAGGAAGCTAGGTATTGGGAGGTGAAGAACCGCAACATGGAAACAATGCATTTCAGAAAAGACCTGCTGATTCAAGAGATCATTAAGAGGCCCACCCGTGCTGAGACCAAGAATCTCTTTGAAGAAATGAAGACTTGGAGTGATAAGCACATTGGAGATAGCCCTCTTCGTCATTTGGACATGGGAGATCCTGTTTGAATGTTGATTTTGTTGTAGAATCACCACCAGATTTGTTGGATGGGATTCATGATTTTATTTCTGTATTTGTTGGCTCATGGGAGCAGGATATTTTGTACTTCAAAAACTTGGTTGTGGAATTAATTGATTATGCTTCCTCATCCTGTTTGTTTATCTCGGTTGTGCTTATCTTGGTTTTGCTTCACTATCTTCTCCGTTATCTTGTGTTGTTGGTTTGAGACAAAGCTAAAAAGTCTTAAAAATAATAAAACATGCACACATGCACCCATGCACTCATAGCATACTGCATTTACAGGTTTTTATCAGATTCTAATTGGGGTCCCTTCCTTCAGATTTCTTTTCCGACGACGAAGCTGACTTTCTTACATCCTTACCGCACCAGGAGTAACGAGAGAATCATGGAACAATTTGAACAGAACCAAGCTGCCCTCCGTAGGGATATGGATGTTATGGGGGAAAGAATGGCCCAACTTATGGAGACTCTCCATGCCGTCGTTCAAGGACAGGATGAACTCAGAAAGAGCGTCGCTAGTTTGGTCAAAGATACTCCTACCAATTCTGCTGACGGAGGGGTGAAAACTAAAGAGACTCCTATTAATGAGACACTGAAAGTAGTGGATGACCACCATGAGGTTATTGACCTTGAACATGATCTTACTGCTGAGTTGACCGAGACTGCTAAGATGTACCAAGCTCTCGAAGAACGCCTTAAGGCTGTTGAGGTTGCTAAAACTTCGAGTTTTGACACTGCTGCTATGTGCTTGGTACCTGGGATTGTTATTCCCCCGAAGTTCAAAGTGCCAGATTTTGATAAATACAAGGGAGTCACCTGTCCAGAGACTCACCTTCGTTCCTACTGCCGTAAGATGGCTGCTCATGCTGAGAACGAGCCCCTGCTGATGCATTTCTTTCAGGATAGTCTCACTGGAGCCCCATTGGAATGGTACATGAAACTTGAGAGGTCTAATGTCAGTACTTGGGGACAACTTGTCGACGCCTTCTTGAAACAATACCACTACAATACTGCTATGGCTCCCAGCCGTGCCCAACTGCAAAATATGTCACAGAAATCTGAAGAGTCTTTTAAAGAATACGCCCAGAGGTGGCGTGAACTTGCTTCCCGTGTCCAACCTCCTCTCTTGGACCGCGAGTTGATTGATCTGTTTATGGGAACTCTGAAAGGGTCGTATCTTCAGCATATGGTTAGTAATACTTCGCCTTCCTTCTCGGATGTGGTCATCATTGGTGAGAGGGTTGAGAACTGTGTCAAAGCTGGTACCATTCAAGGTGTTACTAATCCTAGCAACTCAAGTGGTAATGGTAAGAAGCCGTATTCTGGGTTTGTGAAGAAGAAGGAAGGTGAGACTAGCACTGCCTCTGTTGACCAAGGTCGAGCTCCTGTATATTCTGCTGTTCCACCTCCTTATTATCCGATGCCTTATGCTGTTCCAGGTCCGTATGTCCCTCAAGCATATGCTGCTGCTCTTCCACAACCATGGATGGCACCCCAACAGCCTTTCGTACCACAACAACAAGCTGCTGCTTCTCAGAATCGCCAACAGAATCCTAGGCCTCAAGGTCAAAGAGGTCCACAGAGGCAAAGATACCCTGACAGGCGTATAGATCCGGTTCCAATGCCGTATGCTCAGCTTCTTCCCCAATTACTTGCTGGTCAATTAGTGCAACTCCGCGAAATGGGTCCTCCACCTGACCCTCTTCCTCCTGGGTATGATGCGAATGCTCATTGTGAATTTCATTCTGGGGCTCCCGGCCACACAATTGAGAAATGCAGGGCATTCAAGTGGAAAGTCCAGGATCTTCTCGATGGCAAGCTCATTTCGTTCACTCCTACTGGTCCTAATGTGCAGAATAATCCTATGCCTCCTCATGCCGGTGCGACCAATGCTGTTGAGTTATGTGATGATCAGATCCTAGTGAGTGATGTTAATGAGGTAAGAATGCCGCTAGCAGTTGTCAGAGAATATCTTATGCAACAAAAGGTTTTGTGTGAACTACATGATTACTGTTTGCAATGTTCTTCTGACCCTGAGGAATGCATTAGGTTGAAAGAAGAGATTCAGAAACTAATGGATGAAGGTGTTCTTAGAGTGGAAAGGGTCGTTCCTGTCGAAGATGTGGCTACTCTAGAGATACCTTACCATCCTGCTGAGGTGTCAAAGAATCAGAGTACTCCTTTGGTCATTCAAGCTCCGAGTACTCCCTTGGTCATTCAAGCTCCGACTACTCCCTTGGTCATTCAAGCTCCGAGAACTCCATTGGTTATTCAGGTTCCAAATGTTCCTTCGACTCCTTCGACCTCGTCTATTGTTCCCTCTACTGTGAATGATTCTAAGGCTGTTCCTTGGAGTTATAATGCCGTGTATATTCGAGGGAAGAAATATGATTGTCCTCCGGTGGGTAATTCGAGCATCACTAATATTACTGGCACTAGTGGCATTACCCGTAGTGGTCGGATCTTTGCTGCCCCTCCTCCGCTTCCTAAAGAGACCAATAAAGAGGCTAGTATACAAGCAAAAGGAAAGCAAGTTGCTGTTGACCCTCCTGTGACACGTAATGCACAAGATGCTGAGCAACTCTTGAAGATCATTAAGAAGAGTGATTACAAAGTGATTGACCAACTTGATCAGACCCAAGCCAAGATCTCCATCTTGTCTCTCTTGGTGCATTCCGAAGCTCATCGTGATGCCCTGATGAAAGTTCTGGCTTCCGCTCACGTAACTCAAGATATTACCGTGCCTCAGTTTGAAGGGGTTGTGACCAATATTGCTGCTGGTAATTGTTTGGGTTTTTCTGATGATGAACTTCCACCTGAGGGTAGGGCACATAACAAAGCGTTGCATATCTCAGTCAAGTGTCTGGATGCTGTGTTGTCTCGAGTTCTGATTGACACAGGTTCTTCTCTTAATGTGATGCCCAAAACTACTTTGTTCAAGCTGAGTATGGATGGGGTTATGATGAGACCGTGCACTATGAGTGTCAGAGCGTTTGATGGTTCTAGAAGGTCCGTAGAAGGAGAGATCGATTTGCCTGTCTTGATTGGTCCTCACATGTTCTATATCGCCTTCTATGTCATGGATATACGTCCTTCATACACTTGCCTCTTGGGTCGTCCTTGGATCCATGCTGCTGGGGCTGTGACATCTACCCTCCATCAGTGTTTGAAATTTGTTGTGAATGACAAGATTGTTGTGATCACTGGCGAAGAGGATTTGATAGTCAATAATTTGGCGTCATACCGTTATGTTGAAG
Organism: Vicia villosa; assembly: GCF_029867415.1. Lineage (NCBI taxonomy): Eukaryota > Viridiplantae > Streptophyta > Magnoliopsida > Fabales > Fabaceae > Vicia > Vicia villosa. The sequence goes on from NC_081182.1 coordinate 141,246,415, forward strand.
TGGAGGGAGAGATACAAGAGACACCTTTTCAAGCATTAGAGATTGTGTCGGTTGATAAACTCCCCGTGGTTGAGAATAAGAAGGAACTCGGAGCACCCCTCTCGTCTCTGAATGATGCTAAGGCCTTCTTAGAAGCTGGCACTCCCCATAGCGCCTGGGGCAAGCTGATTGACGTTCATGAGAAGCGAGACAAGTATGGCCTTGGGTATCAACCATCTTCTTCTACTCAGCTCAGCATAATTCCTAGAAAGAAGGTGATTCCCCCCATTTCTCAGGTATTCGTCAGTGCAAGCACCAGTTCTGGAAGTCAGGTTCTCGCCGTGGATGATGATGATGAAGAAGATCTCTCCAGATTCATTTGCCATGCTGCGCCTGGACAGGAGCTCAACAATTGGACTATCTTGGACGTCCCCAGAGTCACTTTTATGGAGATGTAATTTTCTTGTTTCGATAAGTCATATGCTTCGCCCTAAGCATTTTGACCATTTGTACAAAGAAGGGCCCCCATGTTATTTCAATTTGTTTAATATTGAATGAAAATCATACTTTCGCATGCAATTGTTGTTCCGTTTCTTTCATTTTTGTTTTTACTTAAAAAAAAAATTTTTTTTTCAAAAATGGCAAAGCTTTTTCTTTTTTCTTTTTATGTGTTGCATTCTAAGGCATGAATCATCCATCGTGCAGATCCGGCTCGGATTCCATCAAAAATGATAATGTTACAGTTCCACGTCTTAATATCCTTGAGAATCCAATTGACCAAGCTGATGAGGATAGTGGGGAAGACTGTGAAGTCCCTGAGGAATTGGCAAGACTCTTGAGACAAGAAGAGAAATCTATTCAGCCACATCAGGAAGCCATAGAAATCATCAACCTCGGTTCAGAAGAAGCAAAGAGAGAAATCAAGATAGGGGCCGCTTTGCAAAGTGATGTGAAGAGAAGGTTGATTGAGCTGCTTCGAGAGTATGTTGATATCTTCGCCTGGTCATATGAAGACATGCCTGGTTTGGACACGGACATAGTTATGCACAGGTTACCGCTCAAACCAGAATGTCCGCCTGTAAAGCAAAAGCCACGAAGAACTCGACCTGATATGGCTTTGAAAATCAAGGAGGAAGTTGAAAAACAGTTGAAGGCTGGTTTCCTATCTGTGTGTGAGTACCCTCCTTGGATTGCAAACATAGTGCCGGTTCCCAAGAAGGACGGAAAGGTACGCATGTGTGTTGACTACCGAGATTTGAATAGGGCAAGTCCGAAGGATGATTTTCCTCTGCCTCATATTGATGTGTTAGTCGACAACACGGCTCAGTATTCGGTATTCTCCTTCATGGATGGTTTTTCTGGCTATAATCAAATAAAGATGGCTCCTGAAGATATGACCAAGACTACCTTTACTACTCCGTGGGGTACGTATTGTTATAAGGTGATGCCTTTTGGTCTTAAGAATGCTGGTGCAACATATCAACGTGCGATGGTGACCCTCTTCCATGACATGATCCATAAAGAGATTGAGGTGTACGTCGATGATATGATTGCAAAATCCCAAACTGAGGAGGAACACTTGGTATATCTTGAGAAACTGTTTGCTCGTCTGCGAAAATTCAAGTTGAGGCTTAATCCAAACAAGTGCACCTTTGGAGTGCGATCTGGTAAATTACTTGGTTTCATTGTGAGCCAACGAGGGATTGAGGTCGACCCTGATAAAGTGAGAGCAATACAGAATATGCCAGCACCAAAGAATGAAAAAGAAGTTCGAGGGTTCCTTGGGAGATTGAATTACATAGCCAGGTTCATTTCTCATCTCACTGACACTTGTGAACCCATCTTCAAACTGCTGCGCAAAAATCAAGATATCTGTTGGGATGATCATTGTCAAGAAGCCTTTGAAAAGATCAAGCAGTATCTCCAAGAGCCACCAATTCTCATGCCTCCGGTTCCGGGGAGGCCGCTTCTTATGTACTTAACTGTGCTTGAAGGATCTATGGGGTGTGTGCTGGGCCAACATGACGAGTCTGGTCGAAAAGAGTGCGCCATTTATTACCTGAGCAAAAAGTTTACCGATTGTGAATCCCGCTACTCACTACTCGAGAAAACTTGCTGTGCTTTGGTATGGGCTGCTCGCCGACTGAGGCAGTATATGTTGACTCACACCACTCTATTGATCTCCAAAATGGATCCGATAAAGTACATCTTTGAAAAGCCGGCTCTTACAGGAAGACTAGCCCGATGGCAAATGCTTTTATCAGAATATGATATCCAGTATGTCACACAGAAGGCCATCAAAGGAAGTGTCCTTGCAGATCATCTTGCTCATCAGCCATTAGAAGAGTATCAGTCAATGAAGTTTGACTTTCCTGATGAGGATATCATGAAACTGGATGATAATGAAGGACCCGAACCAGGAGAGCGATGGACTCTCACGTTCGATGGTGCATCAAATGCTATGGGCCATGGTATTGGGGCAGTTTTGACTTCTCCTCGTCAAACTCACATCCCTTTCACAGCTAGAATATGCTTTGATTGCACAAACAATGTCGCGGAATACGAAGCTTGCATAATGGGTCTCGAAGCAGCCATTGATATGAGAATCAAGATCCTTGAGGTGTATGGGGATTCTGCCTTGGTTATACATCAAGTGAGAGGTGATTGGGAAACGCGACACCCCAATTTAGTTCCTTATAAAGACTATATCCTGGAGTTGCTGCCCGCTTTTGAGGAAATCACTTTCAATCACATCCCCCGAGAGGAAAATCAATTGGCAGATGCTTTGGCTACTTTGGCGGCCATGTTCAGAGTTAGCTCCCCTAAAGAAATGCCGGACATAACGATCCTCCGTTACAAAGAGCCTGCCCATGCATTCCCTGCTCATTGTCTCACTACTGAAGATGTATATGATGAAAAGCCATGGTATTACGACATCAAGAGGTATGTTGAGAAGCAAGAGTATCCCGAAGATGCTACGATTGGTGATAAGCGAACGCTTCGAAGGTTAGCATCCAAATTCTTCTTGTCAGGAGACGTCCTGTACAAAAGAAACTATGATTCAGTTTTGCTCAGATGCGTGGATAGACACGAAGCAGAATTGATCATGCGGGAAATTCATGAAGGATCTTTTGGAACTCATTCCAGTGGACATTCTATGGCCAAAAAGATCTTGCGAGCAGGATATTATTGGATGACGATTGAAAGTGATTGTTATGTGTATGTGAAGAAATGTCACAAATGCCAAGTGTATGCTGACAGAATTCATGTTCCTCCAACTCCTTTGAATGTTCTGACATCACCTTGGCCCTTTGCTATGTGGGGCATAGACATGATCGGACGGATAGAGCCGCAAGCTTCGAATGGACACAGATTTATTCTTGTTGCTATCGACTACTTCACCAAATGGGTTGAAGCTGCTTCTTACAAGAATGTAACCAAGCAAGTCGTTACTCGCTTCATCAAGAAAGAGATCATATGCCGATATGGGGTTCCGAACAAGATCATCACTGATAATGGGTCCAATCTTAATAACCAAATGATGGCGGAGTTGTGTGAAGAGTTCAAGATTGAACATCACAATTCATCACCCTATCGGCCAAAAATGAATGGCGCAGTCGAAGCTGCTAACAAGAATATAAAGAAGATCGTCCAGAAGATGGTTAGAACGTATAAAGATTGGCATGAGATGTTGCCATTTGCTTTGCATGGCTATAGAACTTCTGTCCGTACTTCAACTGGGGCAACTCCCTTCTCTCTTGTCTACGGTATGGAGGCCGTACTACCTGTCGAAGTGGAAATTCCTTCGTTGAGAGTCTTAATGGACGCCAAACTCGATGAAACAGAATGGGTTCAAACGAGGCTTGATCATCTCAATCTAATTGAGGAAAAACGCTTATCTGCTATCTGCCATGGCCAGTTGTACCAAAAGAGGATCAAGAAAGCGTATGACAAGAAGATTCGGCCTCGAGAATTCCACACAGGTGACCTAGTCGTAAGGAAGATCTTGCCAATTCACACCGATCCAAGGGGCAAATGGACTCCCAACTATGAGGGACCATACATTGTGAAGAAAGCATTTTCAGGTGGTGCTTTAATCTTGACAAAGATGGATGGGGAAGACGTTCCGCTTCCAGTCAATTCAGACTCAGTCAAAAAATACTACGCATAAAAGACCCGCTAGGTCGACGTACCTAGGCAAAAATAAGGGCATCCCGGCAAACCAAAAGTGTTTGGGCAAAAATTAGGGATAAAACAAAAAAAAGGAATAACCCGCTAAGTTGAAAACCTGAAAAGGCGACTTAGGCAAAAAGGGGCATCCCGCTGGATTGAAAACCCGAAAAGGGCGATCCAGGCAAAAGTTAGGGATCAAAAGCGAGAGGCTGCAGTCTGAATATCCTTCACAAGACCACTATACGCCCTTGGCAGAACGGACAGATCAATCCGACCACTACCCTTCTGAAGCAGAGCATTGAGAGGATCGAGGATATGGGAACTGTAGCAATATCAGTTTTAGTGGAAATCCGAGCATTTCTCTTTGCCATTTTGCTCTTTGCATTTGTATTTTCTTTTTCGCAACTACCTCATTTAGGAGTTGCTTCCTTGTACAGAAGCCTGTTCACAGGCATGCCATCAATAAAATGATCTTTTGATGCAAAAGCTTTCTTTCTTTCCTTTCATTTTACGCATGCGAGGTGTGATTTAATTCGTTATATAACATTGCATTGAGAACATGGGGGCAATAATCGCAAAATCAAAACGAAACATGATGTTACGTAAACATAAAAGTGCTCGAAGGGGCACCATTTGCATCCAAACGTTGTTTTCTGTGCAGGTTGCAGGTTCTAGCCATCGTCTTGACTCATGACGTGTCACAAAGGTCATCATCATTCCACGTGAAAGTTCCAAAGTGCAATTCATCAGTACTGGTAAGCATGGAGCGCCTGAAAAGGTCTGTATCCCTCTTCAATCCGGCAGACAAAGAATGGTCCTCCAAAGAACTCATGATTCCCCAAGCAGTATAGGATGTAAGGAAAGTCGAGTAAAGTCACTTCCTCCCCAGCAGGGCCATATTCCAACCCTCAACGCAGTTACCAATAATCTTTGGTACTGTAGGGTTCCAATATCAATTCACGATGACGGTTCAAGATCACAAGGCAACGGGCCCCAATGATCCTACTCTCCGGTTCCACCGAATGCCTTTATTTGGCACTTTGCATATAGAGTTCACTGCATATAACATTGCATCTTCAAAAGTGTAGCATATCCGTCAAAGCGGATCGTTACGCCATAAAAAAAAAAAAAAAAATTCAAGCATGCATACAAAGCATAAGCCGGATAGTACAAATCATCACTCAATCAAGCCGATGGTGCATCCTCACAGAAGCTGTCATCCGTATAAACTTCACTTGATATCTGCTACCCCATCGCAAATCTCTTCCAGCCGTGGTGCCGATACCTAATATCCCAATCCCCAGTAATTCAACCTACCAAACTCCTCAAACACTCGTCCGTGTCATTCTTTCGATACTCGTCCGTGTCTCCTTTTGATGCTCGTATGTGTCATTCTTTTGGTACTCGTCTGTATCTCCTTTTGATGCTCGTATGTGTCATTCTTTCGATGCTCGTCTGTATCTCTGTTGATGCTCGTCTGTGTCATTCTTTCGATACTCGTCTGTATCTCTGTTGATGCTCGTCTGTGTCATTCTTTCGATACTCGTCTGTATTCTCTTTTGATGCTCGTATGTGTCAGTCTTTCGATACTCGTCTGTATCTCCTTTTGATGCTCGTCTGTGTCATTCTTTCGATACTCGTCTGTATTCTCTTTTGATGCTCGTATGTGTCAGTCTTTCGATACTCGTCTGTATCTCCTTTTGATGCTCGTCTGTGTCATTCTTTCGATACTCGTCTATATCTCTTTTGATGCTCGTATGTGTCAGTCTTTCGATACTCGTCTGTATCTCCTTTTGATGCTCGTCTGTGTCATTCTTTCGATACTCGTCTGTATTCTCTTTTGATGCTCGTATGTGTCAGTCTTTCGATACTCGTCTGTATCTCCTTTTGATGCTCGTCTGTGTCATTCTTTCGATACTCGTCTATATCTCCTCTTGATGCTCGTATGTGTCATCCTTTCGATGCTCGTCTGTATCCTCTTTTGATGCTCGTCTGTGTCACTTTTTCGATACTCGTCTGTATCTCCCTCAAAAACAATTGTCTACGTCACTTTATCTTTCTGTCAAACCTACTCCTCTCCCAATCATTTCCATGTAAATATCAATCCCTTTGAGAACCTTATATTGGCACCTTGGCTACGTTACAAGTTATCACCATCCGGCTACTCACTGTAAATATTTCCATCAGAAAATAAAAATTCTCTTTCCCCAGCAGATATCAAAACAAAAAACAAAATAAGGATACCACTTACACCATCTCCCCTTCTGGACAAATTTCTGGTACTTTGATATTTAACCTTCTTATACTCCGAATGTTCGAAAGGCCAGCGCCAACCTCACCCTCGAGTATAAGACGATTAAATAGGGGCAGCTGTCATACCCCAAATTTGTCCTACCCTTTAACTTCTAACTGGCTTAGGCTTTGCACTCATGTATATACATCACTTAGGTCATAATCCATACCCATGCATTCATATCATAGGTGTTATTCAAGGGCTAACAAGAAAAAGCTCCATTGCAAAGAAGTATGATCGAAGAATGAGAAAACTGAGGTATAATCATGTGGCTCTACATTCGTTGAAGTCCTCCTGAAGTGGGGTGACTCTCTGCTTCAAATCAGGGCACTGATTAGAGGGTACAAGCTTGCAAATCATCTGGCCCTTTAAATCAGGGTTTCTTTGACCAAAGTCGATCAGTGGACTTTCTGGTCAACATTTAATCAGAAGTGGCTTCTATGTGTGGGAAACTCCTCATATTGACTGTGTGGATGTGTTTGTTTGACTGGATGTGAGTGAAAGAGATTTAATCGGGAATTTCATCAATAGTCGGAAAAATCGGAACAGTTGACTTTTGGGTCAAAATCGGGAAAATTATTCAGATATTGACTTTTGGTGGAAAATTATTCAAGAAAAGTCGAAGAACGGATAAAATCGGGAGCTCGGCAAAAAGTTGGGAAAAATAGAAAAAAGGACATTCCAACACTTAGAAAAATTTTTGATGCTTAAAATCTCGTCGAGCAGTCCACTTCAGCACCAGATTACACGTGGCAAACGGCATTTTCCGGAAAAGTTCCCAACATCAAAGTTGTTCCTCTCATGGAGGAGAACAACTTTGTAGTTGGACACTTTTTCATTTGAAGCCTGTATGAGGAGTTAAAGTGATGTGAAGTTGCTGGAAACTCATTTGAATCAAGTCACATTCCAGGTCACCAGTCAGGTCATGACCTGGCATTTTCACAAACACGTGGCATGCCAAATCTCCAGCCATTTCTTGAGCTCTACAGAAGGGACATGAATGCAAACTTGGTATCATTCTCTTCCTTGCCATCTCCTCTATCCATTGAAACAAGGTTGGGTACAATTGGGCAGAAATTGAGTGAAATACAAGTCCTCAAAGTGGTGCTCCAACACTGGTCAAATCCTGCAGGCAGCTAAGGCAGATTCTTAAGGCATACGCATGCATTTCAGCAAACACATGGTGTGCCAAATGTCAATGCATGTTTCTTCCTCCACAAGTTATCATCTTGAACAAGCTTGGTTCTAAACTATTCCTCGCCATGCCCTCTATCCAATGAGATCAAGATCACTAATTTTGGACAAGTGTGGAGCAAGAAAGAGGATTCTAAAGTTCTGCTTTGATCAGAACTACGCCCATGCTATGTATATGCCATGCACGCGCAAGTCATGCACTAGCTATGCCATCATGTTCCACACCATTTTGTGAGATCCGCAAGTTCCATCTCAAGAAATTTCCAACACTGATATTGTTCCACTCCACACCCTCTATACTTTGAGCTCAATTTTAAACTGATTGGTGAGTCATGGCCTGAGTTGTCAATACCCAAAACACACCTTGTGAGCATCCATTTAGCAAAACAAGAGCATTACCATAAAAGACCATGCAATTACTGCTGCATGGAAAGAGAAGAGAATCATAACTGCAGAATGCTTGTCCATTAAGTTCACAAGCTTGTCCCACATCGAGAAAACCAAAGCTGCTGCAAGTTTCATTCAAGTCCCACTCCAAAAGAAGGCACAATACACACATTCACCTCACTCTATATAAAGACACACCTCACATAATACACTCGGACGCTTTCATTCTCCACATTCTTCTTTCTCAATTCTCATCACTCTCCTCTCTCCTCCACCACCTCCATGCTCTCCACAACTTAGCACACCTCTGGCCGCCGCAATCGTATTCCTAACCAACTCCGGCCGCCGTAACTGTTCCTCTAACCAACTCCGGCCACCGGAAGAAACTCCACGCCGCGGTTTCCGTAGATCCAAACGGTGCGTCACTATCTTCAACAGTCAGCTACGAGTTCTTCCCAAGCAATACGATTCCTCATCATCTCTGAATTTCCACGGCCGTGTTACGCTGAGTTTGCTCTTCTAAAGACATCTCTCTCCAAGAATCAAGCCTGGAGGAAGGTTCAGGGCGGCGCTAGCAAAGTGAGAATCATCTCTCGGATCTACTCTCATCGTCAGCAAGAATTCGTTGCAGGTAAGCATCATGAACCCTCTCTGCATTTCGCTGCATGCTACATGATATTATTATTGTGCTTGAGATGGCTTTGCTTGATAAGATTGTGTGTTGCTCGTCATGAAAGTATCGTTTCGTGTAAGACTGTTTAAGGTGAAGGCATAACGTTCTGTTTGCTCGATATGAACTCTGAATTCCTCCGGAAATCCGTTAATACGCTTAGCTACGATTTTCGCGAGATTGATGTGTAGATAAGGTCGTTAGTTTGCCCTCGGTGTGCTTATTAGAGGATGATTCGATAGAAATGGAGCATGGATCTGGACTCAGCTCGATTTTTCAAATGAAAGAGGTGGTTCGTTTAGAGTTTCTGGACTGTGCACGTCGCTTTCCGGCGAGTAGCCATCGGAAGAGATGACCGGAGCTAGGGCTCCGGTGCCTGAGTCTTGCGTTGAGGTGTTGACGCTTACGTGGCGCAATATTACTGGTCATGATTCCCATTTAAGTGCTCTTTTGTTTTACCTTCAATAATTAGAATGATGATGTGGCCTCTAATGATTGGCTCAGCCTGGTTTTTGTCATGTAGTCACTTATTCAAATCTTGACCAATTGATAAATGTGTGGGGATATTTTTGTCACGTTACCACAAAAGCCACATGCTGAATAAAGAGTGAAATAAAAAGAGGGGATTGGGTAGTTGCTGTCTTGGGCCCAGAATAATCCGTTTCTACACCCCCGAATCGCTAACGCTAACTCACTTCTGACTAAGCTGGGCCTAGCGCCTTCATATCCGCACCACCCCTAAACTGGGCCCAAAGTGTGCAACGCTTATGATCAGTGCATTCTTCTTTTGCTAACTCACCTCCATGCTGAATAGAAAACAATTAGATATAACTTTCTTTCTCTTGTTCCTTTTGCATATTAATTGCCTTTTTACTTAAATAAAAGCTGAAAATATATTTTTCACCCAATAAGAATTTGAGAAGTAATTGTTTCCTTAGTTTTTTATTTGATGTTTTTTTAATTTTAATTGTTTCTCATAATAGATTTTCTTTTAATTCAAACTAGTTTCCTTCATAAATAAAAATAGAATTGCTTATGAATATCTTTGTGAATAATGTGAATTTCAATTCTTTCCTTTTGTGAGTATTTTTCAATGTTTAATTGCTTTTTCCTCCCTATTTTTCTTTTAGAATATCCACAACATAGATTTAGAAATTAGGACTAGTTCCCTATTTTCATTTCTTTTTCTTTTACAACATAAAACACTAATAAAAATACTTGAATAAAATCCCCATAAAAAATACAAAGAAAATACTTAAAACATTAATAATCAAAGTGAAAATCTTAAAAAGGGAATGGAAGCTTGAACACCCCTTGCTTTAGGGAATGTTCGAGTGCTTGGACCTCCCTTGCTTTAGGGTTCCGTCCGGGCGTAAGTTCCCAAATTCTAAAAAACACAAACCATAGAGCAACTCGAGTTTCCCTTGCTTTAGGGATTTCCTCGAAACGCTCAAACTCCCTCTCCTCTCTCTCCTTTCTTAAGGGCAAGTTATCTCCGCTCCATTGCATCCTAGGCTGTCCCTTATGCAAGAGCGCGAGCGTTAACGCCGCCCAACTAAAAAACACAAAACAAACAGAAAATCGTTAGCCGAGCTACGGTAACTCTGATTCCTGAAAAGGATACGTAGGCAGCGGGGTAGGGCCCGTGCGAGTACAATTCTTTATTTTCCCTACATTTTGCATTCATCTCGCATTTAGACATAGACATAGTACACACTCTTTAGATAGAAACAAACATAGGTGGATACCATCGAGTACGATGGGCGCGAGGGGTGCTAATACCTTCCCCTTGCGTAACCGACTCCCGTACCTTGATTCTCTGGTCGCAAGACCCTGTTCCTCCCTTTGTTAGGTTTTCTGATATTCCTTTCCCTTATGGGATAAATATATTGGTGGCGACTCTGTTCATTTTTCGCGAGCGTGCGACAAGTATTGAGTTTCTTAAAGGAAGCGGTTGGAGAAAAGTGTAAGTATTACCTTATCGCTCAGATGGAAAAGCGTGTCTAAGGTTGGTATGTTCGGTAGAAGGGATCCATTACTGTATTGTTGATCAAGTGTGATCATAATGTAAATTGTGTAATTGTATTACTCGGTTGTTGAGCGTATTGTATAGGTTGTACCTCAATGTTCTATTGTTGTTAACCTTTTTGAGATATAGCGAGTGGTATACTTTTGGATAGTCAAATGCGACGTAAGAACTGGGATTTGAATGTATGAAACATGTTTCCTGTTGGTTATGTCAGATGGATTGACTAATGGTAATGCTAATTGGGAGCTGGAGAGTCAGGTGAAGGACTCTTATATGAGCTGGTTACTTGAGGTATGTTTTCGAGGACGAAAACTCTTTTAGTGGGGGAGAGTTGTAACACCCCATATTTTCTAATTTTAATTTAATTGGAAATTAAATTATTATTTGGAATTATTCGGTATTTTGTGGAATTATTTGGAAAGGAATATGAGATAGGCTATTGGGCCAAGTGTGGTGTTAGTAAAGAGGGGGTGCTATGTTAGTAAAGCCTTTACTAATTAAAATGTTATTTTTCATAAAATAAGGAAAATTGGGAGAAAGGAAAAAGGAACGTGAAAAGAAGAGCAGAAGAGATGGGAGATTGGGAAGCTGGTACGTGAAGAGGAACAAAGAGGAAAAGAACCAATCCAGAACTCTTGGCTAAGGTAAGGGGGGACTCTCTGGTTATCATCTATTATCGTGTTCTTAGATAATAATATTGATTAGGGATGTTGATGAGTCAATTGAGTCATATGATAGATTTAGGGATGAGTCGAATTGTATGATGTGTGATCCCTATGTTTGAATCCATGATATCTATGTTGTTATGATCTCAATTGATGTATTATGAGGTGTTTTTCGTGTTGTTTGTGCATTCTATTTCCCTAGGTTCGTACTGGTATGAATTGGGTGAGTTCGGAATGTGTAGAATGCTGTTTTCTGCAGGTTGGGGTTTCTGAAATCGCCGGTTCGCGCCGCGTGCATAGGGTTGGTGCCGCGAACAGGTGGGCAGAATGCCAGGAATTTGTGATACGCACAGGTCGCGCCGCGTACCTGTTTTGGCGCCGCGAAGGCGTACTTTTTTCTTGCATCGCGCCACGAGTCTTGGTTGCGCCGTGTGCTGTAGCGTTTTTAGTGCCGTTTTTAGTTCCGTTTCGAGCACGATGAATCTCATGAGATAGCCTACGTGTTTAAATGATAAAATGAGGTGTAGCTTTCAATTAATTTTGAATTATGAATTTATTGCTTGATGAATGATGTATTGTACATATATATGATGAGATATGACAATACATGCTATGTTGTAAACATGATTCGTATGATGATCTTGTTTGGTTGTGTAATGGAGCTTGTGAGAGATTTCATGTGAAGATATGAGTATGATTTGAATACTTTGTTCGTTTGATGGATGATATATTGTTGACATATGTGATGAGATGTGGCAATATAAGACGTGTTTGAAAACATGATTATGTGATGATTGTTGAGAATTGTACAATGATGATTGAATTGTTTTGGAAGATGTGAATACATGTATATTCTTACTCTTGATGATGATGATTAGTGTAATACATGTATGTTCTGTAATGATGGTGATGATGATGGATTTGTATTGAACGATGTTAATGTATATATGAACATGCTTAATAATGATGATGATAAAATGAGTATAGATGATGCTACTCATAGAATGGTGAGGATGAAAGTATGTTATATATATGTTTGCATGCATTCATAAACATTGATGAGGTCTGAATCCTAGATGATGGGAGGATTCAGTGAAGGGCAGAATTCCCATTGTGTGGAATTTGTGCTGGCAGGGCCGTATCTGGATGATGATAGATCGGTCGGTGGATGATTTCCACTGGTGATGTTTGGTACCACATGCATAGAGTCAGTTGCATTCATATGCATGAATTTGATGACGTGACTGAATGTATTTCATTGTTATGATTGGTATTGTGTGTTCTGTGTGACGAGGGATAATCTGAATATGATGAAATTGGGTGAATAATATAACTATGATGTGTTGTTATTTAAGATGCAATAACATTTGTTAACTGTGATGAGACTCACCCTTACTGTTGACATTTTTAGATTGAGGATAGCTGCTTTCGACTTGGTGAGGATTAGCTCATAAGTCGGTTTAGTTGTTGTGTCGGTGTCATGCTATGATAGATGTAACACTGGGAACGCAATGTTTTGAGTTTTGATTATAACTCTATTGTTTATTTTATTTGAAGTCTGATACATTAACGATGTAATGTTGACTTGATGATTTGATTCCGCTGTGTAAACATGATTTTTATCTAATGAGTTATAATTCAGATGTTTCAGTGAAAGCATGACATATGCCGAACGTGTGTTTTCTTTTATTTTTTTTAATTGTGACACCCTTTGCATGTTTACTCTGATTTAATTTTGTTAATTGCCGAGGGGTATTAGAGGGGTGTTACACAACATGACGAGTCTGGTCGAAAAGAGCATGCAATATACTACCTTAGCAAAACGTTTACCGACTGTGAAACAAGATACTCACTGCTCGAGAAAACATGCTGTGCTTTTGCATGGGAGATAACCTCGGAGACAATGATTCTGATGAAGAAAGACATTGTATCCGATCCACATTGGGGAGAGAACATGAGACTTCTTTTGGGGATTGAGGATACCAGGTATTGGCACCATGGTTTGAGGAGATTTGTGGTGTAGTAGCAGATATCAATCGGAGTTTGTAAGGACAACTTTATATGTGGGGAAGTATCATTGTCTCGATTGGGTGCTGATTTATATTATCTGGCTTATGCTTTGTATGCATGTTTGAATTTTTCTATGGCGTAATGATCCGCTTTGACAGATATGCTACGCTTTTGAGGATGCAATGTTATATGCAATGAATACTATATGCAGAGTACCAAATAAAGGCATTAGTGAGGTAAACACCAGGGAGAATCCCCTTAGTGTTAAGAACCATGTAGAGGTGCCAATAGATATTGAACTTTGATTTGTAATATGCCCCTTCTGGTTGTTGGCTTGTAGGGTGTAGAATAACTTCTGACCTCTCGCCATGTGCCACTGCTTGAAGGATTTTCAACTTGAGGAGATTCCCTCGATTCACCATGTTGGGGATGAAAAAATCCAGATAAGGAGCCTTGGTTAGGGAAGTAGGACAACTCCTAGGAGAAATAGACTCCTATGCTTGAGGAATGGAACAAACTCTCGGGAGAAATAAACTCCATGCTTGGGGAGAGGCCAAGGTTCCAGGAGAAATAAACTCCTATGATTAGGGAGAGGACAATAAAACTCAGAAGATCGTGCCCCAAGTTTCATGACCCATGAAGGAAATTGCCCCAGTGGATCCTTGGAGAGATTTATCAAATCTCGACGTAACTACCCCAGATTGGTTGAATTTGAGAGAGATTCCTCGACTTGATTGCCCCAGATATGCCAAATTTGAGAGGTCAAACCTCGATTCAATTGCCCCTTATTAGGTACATCTTACTAGAATCCTCAAGTTTTCTTTGTTTAGAAGTCAAACAAACGTGGAAACAACTTTACCATGCTCAACGGAGTCTTCAAACTCTTCCCTTCAAGGTAATCAAAGAATGCATCAACTGTTCATGCCTAACGGAGTTCTTTTAGAGAACCTTCCCCTTGATGGTCAACCTTTGAGATGATTAGCTTTAACTCCTCGGAGTTCTCAAGTCTCTTGTACTTTGACATGATCAAGTTACTCACTGATTCTCATCATGGTAATTTCCTTGATGTTAAGCACGTATTTGTATGCAAAAGAATGTTAATTCTAGGAATGATAATTCTAATGCAAAGCCTATGTTAGTCTTGAAGTTGGAACAAAACTTTTTATGAAAAGAGGTTGCGACCTCTTGTGACTGGATCACTAGTTGACACAACCTCGATTTTTGCATATAGAAGATAAAGCAAGCATACAATACCAACATGGAAATGAGTCTCGCTTCATTGGGAGTCAGTTAAACGCTATCTCATAGGAGTGTGCTTTCAAAATAACCCTACTTCAATTAGGACTTTTGAGGGTTGTAACTTGGCCATGTTCACGGTTTTCAGAAAACAAAGGATTTTAGGCTCAAAATTATTTGGTACCCACCCCCTTCGTGATGTTCTCCATTCCTAGGTTCAATTAAAATCGACATGAGTGTTCATCCCTCACAAGGAATTTAGAAATGGTTGAAGAATCGATGAGGTTTTTTGGACATGGCGGTCGCTCACCTTTTATTCTTTTAATTCATTGTCACACGACTTTGTTCTTGCTTGGCAATTTCATCATCTTTTTTTTTATGCTCCTTTTGTCATTTTCTTTTAATCTCTTTTTTCTCCTTTTTTTTTGCCATTTCTTTTTTGCTATATTTTTTAACAAGTCGTGTGACCTCACATTATCTTTGATTCGTTGGAGGTGATTGCGACTGCCTCACTCCTTTGATTTACTGAAAGATTACCATTATGGTGTCGTCATCTTTTGACCTCTTGATGGAATAAGGATAATCATTGCAGTTTTGACATTCCTCAACCTTTTGAAGGATAACCATTGTTGTATCCTTAGATGCATACCCTTTTGGTGAGTTTTGAACACTCGATCAAGTTAAATGAACACTACCCTGCCCCAAGGTCAAAATAAGGGTTTTAATGATTTAGAAAAGAACTCCTACTTCAAGGCTCAAAGGGGTTGACGATGGTCTATCTCCCTTATATCTCCGGTGTTTGGGGATTTGAAATAATGCCTGTACATCCTCAGTAGGGTTTTATTCAAAAACACACGATTAGAGATTTTGCATTTTTATTTTTCATCATTCTCCCTCTGCTCTTTGCCTAAGCAAGCGATTAGTAAAGTTGGTATTGTAATGCCAAAAACATTTTATGAGTGATAACAAATGGATTACTTCAAGGCAAACATAAACAATGTGTTATGATTTTCATTCAGAAATTAACAAGTTTTTACATGCTATCGATGCTTAAACACACAAAGGAAAAAATTACAATGAAAATGCAGTAAGAAACTAAATGAATGTCGTTGTTGAGGAGACTTGACTCCGTCTGGACTTATTGAGCTTGAATACTTTCTGCAGTTCCTTCCAAACACTTCATATTACTTCAAAAGAAAACTCCAACGAAGTCACCCAAGAGTTGTAAACTTTTGCCTTACTTTAGGGATTCGAGCAATGCGAGTGATGCAATGCTCAAGATAAGAGTACGTCTTGCTTATCCCTCGTGCGGGAGCCCCAGGCATAGTTGCTAGAATAGTAATTGCCATCATAAGTGGAAAGAATCTTGTATGGTCATCAAATTCGAGAGAGCTACTTGTGGTGAAGAAGACCCAATACTAGAATCTTAACCAATTGTGATTCCAACAAACAAGGAAACGAATGAGCACAAGGCAATAGAATCACATCAATTTGTTTCTCATATTCTTCTTGTCTCTGTTAACTAACAAGGCCACTGAGAAGGAGATCCTGAGAAAAGGCAACTGATATATGAAGTAGAACCTTGAGAAAGAGAAGCGTTGTGTAGAACACTCTTGATTACCACATGGAAAGAGATTCTGACGAAGTCACGCAGGAATTTGTAATGCTTTTAGGGATTCGAGCAATGCAAATAGTACAATGCTCAAGATAAGAGTACGTCTTGCTTATCCCTCGATCGGGAGCCCCAAGCATATCCATTGGAGAAGTATTTGCCATCAAACATGGAGGAACCTTGCGTGGTCACCAAACTTAGAGAAGCTACTTGTTGCAAGGAGAGCTCAAACACCAACTGAAACACCAATCTCCACGGATACAACTGAGCACAAGAACCTTGAGAATGAGAGATACTTCTATATAACATCTTGATTACTTCTTGGAAAGAAGATTCTGACAAAGTTGTTCGAGAATTTGTGGTGTTTTCATTATTATCATACCAACGAGTTCAAACAAGGAAGTAGCCTTCTACAAAATGGGAAATACTGAAATGAGAATACGGAAATGAAATGATGATTGCCATAGTTGAGGAGCCTTGACTCCATTTGGGCTTATTATTATTATTTTTTTGTGACACTTTATGGAATACGGACATTCACTTATGCATGAACTCTTCGTTTTATGTGCAGGCCATTTGGAGTGAATGATATTGCTTTGGAGTCAATGAGATCTTGAATTTGATGTTTCAGCGCCCTACAATTCTCAATATCATGACCAGGTGCCCCAGAATGGAACTCGCATCGAGCATTGGCATCAAAATTGGGGGGAAGCTTTTCAGGCATGGACAAATCGCGTAGCTCAACCAACCGAAGTTCAAGAAAATAGGGAAGTAACTGAGCATAAGGCATCGGGATCGGATCAAGAACTCTTTGAGGCATCTTAGGCTTTTTCCCACACATTTGGCTCCCTTGATTCATTCTAAGGACGTGAACAGATTGACGTGGAGGTAACGGCACTTGAGTTTGAGGGGGAGCTCTCTGAGGCATCCCATGAGTGGAAAGAGATCCTATTGAAGAGAAAGAGTCAACGGTTTCTATTGCAGCAGCAGGGACAACATCACATTCTTTTCTTAGTACCGTCTTCAGAACTTCCATGACCAGGCTCAACTGAGTCTTCAACTGATTGTTTTCCTCTTTTAGTGCATCCTGATTATGGATCAATTCTTGCATTTCCAACATAAGATGACCCATTTGTTCCCTCATCTCATCCATTTCCTCACGGAGTTGTTCCATAGTTGATCTTGGAGTTGTGGCAGTGAGAAGTCAAATCTGTTGTTGATCTTGAAATCTGGATAGAAATGGTCCCATAAGTCTTTGAGAGAACCATGAAATGCATGATAGTATGAATGCATGTTTCATTTATGAGAGATCCTAAAGTCTTTTCACACACTTTCATTCTTCTTTTTTTTTTGAATTAAAGCTTCCTTTTTTTGTATGGAATATCTTTTCTTTTCTTTTTTGCTTTTCTATTTCCTTTTCTTTTACATATCTTTTCTTTTCTTTTCTTTTTTCTTTTTTTTTTTGGAAATAGACTTTAGGATCTTTCATAAATGGAGTGGACAAAGCAATGATGTTATGCAATGCAAAAGCATGGGATCAACGGTCCATATAATCTTAGTAACCACCGTACAATCCTCTGAATAACTGATACAGGTCAAATGTCACAGGATCAAAGGTCCGACACCTTTTTTAATACCAGGAAAACCAATAGTCATCAACAGAACAGAATAGTCACCAACGGTACCTGTCATGTATATCCCACCCCGCTCACAGGTGAATCTAGGTCAAGGTAGGTCAATGGCTTCCAGCGTTATCAGTTCTCCTGAAACACCATCATTGTCGCAAATACATGCCAACAACGGTATCTCATTTGAACCTCGACTGGTCGTGGGTCTCATGATCGCAATCAACAGAACCTGACATTCTGTTGGCGTCATGACTATCCACTCTATCCTAGGTATCCTATGTGTCAACTCTGGCCTGGGTATTGGGCCTTTTACCTCATAGAACATCCCACCCAACCTGCAAACAGTGAAAATATGTGGCCCCCACGGGGACCCATAATATAGTCCAGAATGCGGGAAAGTAAATATGATATGCAAGCAGGAAATAAGCATGATAAATAAAAAGACAGAGAAACACCCAATAAAAGAAACACACAAAGGCTAGGATCGACTCGCTAAGAATGGACCAGCACAGGTCTATCACATCCCCAG
Organism: Vicia villosa; assembly: GCF_029867415.1. Classification (NCBI taxonomy): domain Eukaryota; kingdom Viridiplantae; phylum Streptophyta; class Magnoliopsida; order Fabales; family Fabaceae; genus Vicia; species Vicia villosa. The sequence goes on from NC_081182.1 coordinate 141,264,820, forward strand.
CAGAGTCGCCAGCTGTCACACGCTCGCGAAAAATGAACAGAGTCGCCACCAATATATTTATCCCATAAGGGAAAGGAATATCAGAAAACCTAACAAAGGAAGGAACAAGGTCTTGCGACCAGAGAATCTAGGTGCGGGAGTCGGTTACACGAGGGGAAGGTGCTAGCACCCCTCACGCCCATCGTACTCGATGGTATCCACCTATGTTTGTTTCTATCTAAAGGGTGTGTACTATGTCTAAAATCTAAATGTGAAATGAATGCAAAATGTAGGGAAAAGAAAGAATTGTACTCGCACGGGCCCTACCCCGCTGCCTACGTATCCTTTTCAGGAATCAGAGTTACCGTAGCTCGGCTCACGATTTTCTGTTTGTTTTTGTGTTTTTTAGTTGGGCGGCGTTAACGTTCGCGCTCTTGCATAAGGGATCGCCTACGATGCGTACGAGCGGAAATAACGATTCCCTTAGAAAGAAGAAAAGAGATTGGTTTGTGTCTTTTAGGATAGATGAGTGATGAACAGTTCCCAATACCGGGCCACTCACCACTTTCTCTACTTTGCTTTAGTCTGAACCATTGTTAGACGTTTTAAAGTGTTTTTGGTTGTGTATTTTTTAAGGAAGTTTACTTCACGATTCGAATCACATAAAATGTATAATGATCGAGAAGCAGATTAGGGAATGAATCCCACTCACTTCCATCCCATTATGTAATGTTTGAGAAACAGATTAGAGAATGAATCTCACTCATTTCTCTCCCATTAATTAATGTTTGAGAAACAGATTAGGGAATGAATCCCACTCGTTTCTCTCCCATTAAGTAGTGACCGAGAAACAGATTAGGGAATGAATCCCACTCGTTTCTATGCCACTAAGCGATTGAGAAATAGGTTAGGGAATGAATCCCACTCATTTCTCTATCACTTGCTTAATGTGATTCGCATCTTCCTTTTATTAATGTTTTGAAAGTTGAAAAGAAAAAGAATGCAATAGGGAACTAATCCTAAATTCTAATCTAAGTTCTTCTAATCTATAATTGTCCCTAAGGTTGAAGATAACTATCCTATCTCAATTCCCCTTAACAAAGAAGGAAGAGTCTAAGGGAACATGGCAAGCAATAGTAAGGAATAAGCAACACCAAAGCAAGAAATGAGAGGCTAGGCATGGAAACAAGAGAGAGAAGCCTCAAGTCAGTAGCAAAATAAGGGATTGAGTATCCCAAATCAAATACAAAAGCAACGTGGCATCACACAAAAGTATTCACAAAAGGTTACCAAAGTATCGCATGAATCGTTACTTATCAATTAGCGAACAAACATCATTTAATCGAAGCAAAAAGAAAGTGAACACATGGTCTAAGCTTGAAGTCAGTAGCAAACTCATTCATTTAGTTCCAATATCCTATGTTAATCTATATTAGTCAATTAGCATGAAACAATACAAAACTCTAACCAAAACTAGACAACACTAGGTTAATACTAGCTAAACGGTTTCAAATGGCGAATGAAGTTAGAAACATGCAATCAAATGGTACAAGTCAGTAGCAAATAGCCTATACTAGATGCCTAAACAACCACAAAGTCATGTCAAGAAGTTCCACACAAAATTACGGGTCATTTGTACAAGTTACGGTGCAATTGTCAACCAAAAACAGGCTATTTACATGTGAGAAAGAAAAATCGAGTAAAATGGGAAAACATGATTTAAAATTTTCAATTCCAGGTTTTAGGACCTCTAAACATCCCTAATTATATGTGCAAAAAGGAACCAACATTATTGCATGAATGCATTTTAATTTGAGAGCACAAACGTCACAATTGTCTAATGGAAACGCATGTTAATCGAGTCAAACAACACTAACCAAATACCAATCAAAACAAAGAATTAGGAGTTCATCTTTTATACACAACATCATGGGTTAGTCTACAGAAATCATACAAAAATTGGTAATTAAATTCTGATCCTAAGGTGTTAAACGAAATTAGTTTGTAAAATCTATCAAAACCAAAAGAAACACGAACATACCAAAGCAAATGATTTATTAAAAATAGTAAAACAATTTCTAAAAATATACCAAAAATGCTACAATTATTTAAACACATGAAATTATCTAAAACATATTTTTGCACATTTTTTACTGGAATTAGAATTGATTAACCGAACAAAAGTCAGAAGAGAAACAAATTGCAAAAGGAGAAAAATCTAACAACACAGGGGGGTGCAGAAGCAAAATGAAATGCATTGGATTCTTGTAAAAGGCGCGTATTGGGCCTTATCCTGGGGGTGGAAATAGCAATTTCGTATGGCCTAATGGAGATTCAATCCATCTTCAGATTTTGTTTGATCCAATTAATCACAATTATCTTCAGATTAGCAACTAAACCCAATTAATCAACAATTACTCACATTAAACTCATATTAACTAACATCCTATGTCAATTATCACATTAATCTAATTTCTAATTAACAAAAACAGGGGAAGAAGGATTAGGTTAAGAAATGTGTGAACCTTCCCGTAGAACTCAACTCGTTCCTCTTCTCTCACGAGATCGCAACCGGCGGCCACCTCTATCTTCGATTAGCTCCGACGGTATCACCACACCATCCCCGCCGTCTCCGCCTCGTATTCTTCTTTCATCTCTCTCTGTTTCTTCTCAACCTTTCTACATCTAAGCAAAACCTCAGCGAAACCTAGGAACTATAGCACTGAGAACCGTTCCGGTGAGTATTGCGATTGTATTGGATTTGTTGATGACGGAAGTGAAGTTGCGTTGAATCTTGGATGATAATCGTGATAAGAATTCTCGAAGGAAGAACCGAAGATGACGCAAAGATGAGGAGAGTTCTTGAAGATTGATCGGGATTGATGAAGAATTGATCGAGAAGTTTGAAGATCGAAGAACTATTGAAGGTGATGAATTCTGTTACGCTTTGTTACTCTTTCTTTTCAATTCCGTTACGACCTTTTCTGAATCTCCTCTCCGTTTTTTTGTTCTATTTTTGGTGATTCAATTGGAGAGGTGCAGAAGATTGGAGATGATTTTCTAAGAGAGAATCCTGAAGATTGGTTATGGTTTTTTTTGGTTATGGTTGGAGGATGGAAGATGAAGATGAATGAAGTTGCAGAGAGGGTTGGATTATGGAGTGAGAAGAATATGAAGATTGATGATTGATGGATGAGAGAAGAATGTGAGAGTGAAGGTGGAAGAAAGTGAATTGATGGTGGATTATGGGTGGTTCTGCTGAGAAAAAGTGGTGGTGAAGATGAATGAAGGGGGAGAGTGAGGCAATGCAGAAGATGGCGAATATATAGAGGTGAGTCTTTTGATTTTTCTGTTACACTCTGTTTTTGATTCAGTTGCCACTCTGCTTCTTCTCTTTTCTGTTACCGTCTGTTAGTGATGGTTGGAAAGTTGTTATAAGTTGTTGAAAGTTAGTTGTGGATTGAAAACAGAATTCTGTTAGTTTAAAATGCAGCTGGTTGTTTGTTTTGTTTTTGATTTGCAGCAGGGATAATTTGGGTTTACTTTTGGTTTTGTAGGTTTTTAGTTTTTATGAGGTTAAATGCTGAAATGGTTTTATGCTGGTGCTGCAGGGAGTTTGGGCATGGGTTGTGTAATGTAAGTTAGTTCTTGGATTTATGAACTGATTGGAACTGGTTTTGTTGGTTTTCCGAACCGAAATTTGTATGGATTCTGAACCTGTTCTCCTTTGGTCATCCGATTTAAGAGTTAGTTATAACTATGTTTTTTTTGTAGGGTATTTTCTGATTTCTTCTTTTTCTATATGCAGGTTTGTCATAGTGGATTGAAACTGGCTAGAGTATATGAGTTTTTTTTGTGGTAGCTGTTAGGAACAGGTTTAATTCTGTTTGGTTTAATGGCAAGTGAGCAAGTGATTGCTTTTTTATAAGGGATGGTATGGTATGGATATGATAGCAGGTTATGACATGTTAAAAGCTCATGAAGAAAAGGAAAAGAATTGAAGGAGTTTTTGGTTTGTACTTGGATTGTATTGTAATTTTGCGTGGGCATTTTGTACTGAGGCCTTGTTCATTTGATTGTATTTTTGCAAACATAACAATGTGAGCTTTGTAATGAACAATGTTAGTTTGTAATGAATGATGATGTTGAATGGGACTTGAAACGATGTTGTGTTCTTGTAATCCTTTTGAACTCAAAGACCTGTTTCCAATACACAACATTGCACATCAAATCTTAAGAACATCGGCTCACTTTGGTTATCTACAAATTTAGATCCGCTTCACATCTCAACGAATGACTTCCAATTACCCTGCATCTTAAGAAAGCTTGGTTCACCTAACAAGTCTTCACCTTCAAATTTTAATGACAACTCTTGAATTTTTGACTTTAATTCTCACGGTCCAAATTAACTTGCTATTGAAGTAACAAATATATGATGAGAATTAGAAATTGTGTTGAGCAGCTCAATCTTCCATGTTGTTGCATTTGTAGTTCAATCCCCCCCATAACAATAATGCTTCGAAGGAATCCTTGAAGAAGATAATAATTGAGCATAGAGGAACGCCTTAACATGAAATCTAGTGAACCCAAATGAAACAACAATCTCAGACACCATGCGTAACTAACTCTAATTTCTTGATACACACGGGGATATAGACCTTAATCCTTCGAACTTGGTGCATCTTGAGAGATAGTACCCTTGTATCCTTTGAATGAATGTGAGAGCCTCAAAGCAATATAGATTTATGGATTAATGATGAATGTTAGGTTAAACGACCTAGTGGAGGTATGCAGATGAAATGCAAAGCTAAAGCCAGTTAGAAATCAAGGGGTAGGACAAATTTGGGGTATGACACGAGTCAATCATCTTTCTCCGACAAGCAAGGGATGAGATGTTCGAAGACATAATAGCAATAGCAGAATTGAAACTCAATAGGATTGTTTCCACATAGCTATTTTTCTTTTGTTTTGTTTTGTACCTTTTCAAAAACACACAATATGTTCTTTATTTTGCCTATTCATGGCTTTCTTAATACAAGTTATTTTCTCTCTTTCGAGTCTCCCTTTTCTTTTTTGAATACGCAAACGTCCAATGATAATTTTGAATGAACATATGCATATGAACATGATTGTCATTTATCTTTTATTTCGCAAAGATATTTATTAGGTCTTTAGATAGGAAAGGCGAAGAGACAATGTCTAAAGTAATCCAGAGGTCCTTCTGCAAAGTCAACAACCTGAAGGAATCCTCACAGAGCAATCACTAAGAAGATACCTTCAAATACTCCCAACAAAGGACATGGTTCCCCAACAGAATCTCTCCGACATCTCTCATCCCCAATTAGGGCACATCAAGTCATTGATCATCCACAAGCAAAATCATAAATCCCCGGTCAAGCACTTCCAAGATAAGATCAACGACAGAAAGATCTATCCTCAGTATCAAGATAATCAAAGAAGCACAAATTATAGTCATACATCATAAATCATGAACATATTCATACATCGCATACATTACCTCACATGCACGTTCCTCAATTATTTTGAGAAACACGTAGCTCATGCATCATAACATTGCATAAAAACTGACAATATTTGACAGGTACATTACGAAAATTCGAATCTTATTCAAAGCAACGGCTAACGCACGGCATCCCAGACATCTACGGATGGAATCAAATTAGTCTAACGCATGACTTATCCTTCCACCTAAAGCACGGTTTTCCAGACATCTGAGGATGCAATTTCGATTAGTCTAACGCACGACTCATTCCTCGACCTGACGCACGGTTATCCAGACATCTAAAGATGCAAATCAGATTAGTCTAACGCATGACTTATTCTTCGACCTAACGCACGCTCTTCCAGACATCTAAAGATGCAAATTGGATTTGATCTAACGTATGACATATCCTCCGACCTAACGTATGGTTTTCCAGACATCATCTGTTGATGCAAACTAAATTCAGTCTAACGCATGACTCAATATATTCTATAGAAATGGTCTAACGTACGAAGTATTCTGGTTTTCAATTCTATCAAGCCCGATGGCATCCTCAAGCCCATCTCCGACAAAGGCAAATTTCGTGGTATTCTAGTGTTCAATCATCTTCCACCTTCAGATTCCGATTGGCATACAGACCACTCTACATCTTCAGGTTTAAGAAAATTGAATAGGGGCAGCTGTCATACCCCAAAATTTTCCCATACTAATTCTCTTGTTCAAGTTCAAATCAAGATACAATGCTCCAAGACACACTCTCCTAAACAAGGCTCATAATTTAGGGTTTTGTTGTTCTAAGGAAAAATCAATGAATCAATGGCTCCAAGGCATTCCATACGGTCTATGATGTCTCACATTACCTTCATGACAAGTCTTAGGTCTCAGCTCAAAGGATTGGTCACTCAATTGTTCAGAAAGTCAACAGTCTACTAGGTTGACCTAAAAGTCTACTGTGGTCAAAGTACAGTCAAAACTCCTGATTTTTTGTCAAGATCCTCATATTGAAGTATCATTCACCATTTGATCAAGAATTGATCATGGTTCATCAAGGAAAGATCAAAAATCAACAAATCAAAAAGTTTCTAAATTAGGGTTTGTATAGGAGAAAGTCAACTGAACTTTGACCAGCCATAACTCTCACATGGAACATCATAAATTTTCCATCCAAAGCTCATTTTTAAGGAAATTTGATTCTCTAAAAATTTTTGTCTCACAAGCCAAGGCTAAAAATGCTTCATTTGGGAGATATGGACCAAAATATTATAGGTCCTTTTCAAAAGTCAACCAAAAGTCATTTTTTCAAAAGGACACACAAGGAGCATGAAAACTTATTTTGAAATGGGACCAAAAACACTAGTTAGAGGACTCTTCAAGGTTTCTAAAAAGTCCTAGAACTCCTCCATACCTAAAACATTGAGGGAGATATGCCTTGTCAAAGTTGGACAAATTTATGAGGGAAAATATGAAACAAAAGGCCTCAAATTGATTTCTTTTGCAAAGAGGCCCAAGTTTTTATGGCCCAATCTTGTTCCCCATGTCATCAAGGACCTCCAATCTTAAAGCCACAAAATATGATTAAAATTTGATGTACAACACATCTGTCACCAGTCTTTCCAGAAAATGAACACGTGTTCACTATTTTTGGACAAGCATGCGTGCAGTTGAGGAGACGCCGCCCTAGGTAACTGTGCAAATCATTTCAGTTTGTCACTTTATCTCTCCTAACGTCATATCTCATTAAATGAAAATTGATGTCATGTTTTTCTGTAATCATTTCATTTAAACCATATTGCATTTATTATTTTCTTTTATTCAATCTTTTAAATACCCCTCTTCATCTTCATTTCATCCTTTTCGCTCTCTTTCCTTTTGCATTCATCGTATAAACCCTAGCTTGTGTCTGTAACTAAGCATTTCGCCATGAATACTTCATCATCTTCTTCAAGCCAAGCAGAAGTCTCTTCTACTCATCTGGTTCTTAGCAAGCATGGGTATGCTCCGTTGAAGACATACTCCATACCTACTGAAGAGATGGAAGTTCTTTGTGAGTCTTCTGTGGAGTTTGAAAATCTGAAAGCACATGGTTTCCAACCTGATGCGAGGATTTTGGCACAAGGCTGGTCAAACTATCTTGATAGATTGGTTGGACCAATTTATCCGGCTCTTGTGAAAGACTTTTGGGCTCATGCAACGGTTACTCCAACTGCAATCATCTCCTTCGTGTTAGGGCATGAAGTTGTGATAACTGAGAAACTGATCAGGAAACTATACAGCTTGGATGATGAAGAAGGATGCACTGGTCCTCTTCATGCTAGAGTTAATTGGCTACAGGTTGAAAGACAAATTTCTTATGCTACTGGTATTGAATCTCATAAAACTAGTACATTGAGAGCGTTCTATCAAGTTTGGGCTGAGATTATTCTGGGTTCTCTCCATCACAGAAGAAAATCGTTCTCCTCCTCTTACATCAGTCTTAATCACAAATACACTCTCTTCTGCATTGGAAGAAGAATTGAACTCAACATCTCCAACATTCTTTTTCAGAATCCGAAGATGTCTATTGAAGAATCAAGAGATGAAGAACGTGAGAAGTACCCTCATCTTCCAAGATATACTATTCCTTTCGCCAGAATGATCTCAGATATTCTGATAGAAAGTGATTTGATGGACTCTCTAAGGACTATTGGAACGTCCAAGTTCTTTGGAGTTATTCAAGGTCCTGTCATCAATGGTGTTGATTTGTTAAGATTGCAACTTATCAGAGAAGTAACTTCTGCTCCTGTGATCTTCCCAGATATTTTGTCTAGAAGAATTCCAGTTGAAGGCTTTGCTACCTTGTTCCAAGCAGAACTTCACAAGGCCGTTAAGCATTAGTTGGAAGCTTCTGTTAGAACTCAATCTTCTGCTGATCCTGCGTGGATTCGTGGAAGAGTGCTTCCTTCTCTAGCTGATCTTCAGAAGAAGGATCAGAAGAAGCAATAAGCAAGGCTAAAAAGAAAAGCTCAAGAAGAAGTAGCCAAGCAAGCCAAGAAGTAGAGGGTCACTTTTGATCCTGTCAAAGTAAATTCCAAGGAATTTTGAGACAAACGCATCAGGGAGTCTTTCCGTGCTGAAAGAACTAATGACTTTCCCAGGCAAGTATACCACCCTCCTCCTTGTGAACCACAAAACACCTTCACCATACCAAATCCTCCTCCACCATCTCTTTCTACACCTGTCTTGAACCCTACTCCACTAAATATCCATCCCCCAACTCATTCTGATATCCCATCCTCATCAACCCTCCTCACAGACAAACCATCCTCATCAAACATCCCAACAGATATTCCATCTTCTTCAACCACTGCAATTCCACCTTCTCTATCCCATCCCTTACCTACCAGAAAATCCAACCCATACTGCCTCCTTTACCTTGACTACAAATTCACCTTTAACCCTCCTGAACCTGAACCCCATGTCTTCCTGGAATTGTTCAGACAAGAAGTTGTTAGTAGGATGGATCTCTTGAGGGATGCCTTCGTCAATGGTCTTGATGATGTTTCAACTAGAAACCTTTGGAGAAGCTTTCGCCAAGACTTTCAAGTTGAAGCTATGGCTGTTCAGAAGAGACTAGTGGCTGCTGCACCTGGTTATGCTGGATATCTTCTTGAAGTTGATGATGGAAAATATTTTCATCCTATCAGAAACAGGAGAGTTCTTGAGGAGAAGATGTTTGTTGATGAGCTGCTGGATAACCCTTGCAAGGATATTGTGGTCTGGAGACCTAAGTATCCAGTTCTGACTAGAGACTTCAAGTCCTTGTTTGACTTTCTGAGGGAAAATCCTTATGAGAAAGACCCCATTGTGGTCATTCCAGAAGTTGTTGATCCTCCAGAAGTTGAAGGTCCCCCTGCACCAAGGAATCTTGCTGCCATTCTTCAAGCTCTTGAGAATGGAGATTCTGATCTTCCTGCTGCAGAATATGAAGGAGATGCTTCTATGGGAGAAGCTGATGCTGAAGATCATCCTGCTGAGACTATTCCTGTTGAGGAAAATCATGATGATGATCTGACAATGGAAGCTACAGTTGTGAATGTTGTCCCTCTGGACAGAAGTTGTGAAGCTTCTTCTGGTGAACCCTCTCTGAAGGATAGAAAAACACTTAGAAAGGGGGGGTTTGAATAAGTGTAGTCTAAAAACTTGAACGATAAAAACAAATTGCACAGTTATTTTTATCCTGGTTCGTTGTTAACTAAACTACTCCAGTCCACCCCCTTGGAGTGATTTACCTCACCTGAGGATTTAATCCACTAATCTCAACAGATTACAATGGTTTTCCACTTAGTCCGCGACTAAGTCTTCTAGAGTATCCTGATCACAACCTGATCACTCCAGGAACAATTGCTTAGACACAAGCTAAGACTTTCTAGAGTATCCTGACCACCACGTGATCACTCTAGTTACAACTGCTTAGACACAAGCTAAGACTTCCTAGAGTATCCTGATCACACTTGACCACTCTAGTTACTTACATATTAATGTAATCAATTCTAAGAGTATTACAATGCTTCTGAAAAGCTATAATCACAACAGTGATATTTCTCTTAAAGTTTAAGCTTAATCTCACTAATATATTACAACAACAATGTAGTGAGCTTTGATGAAGATGAAGTTTGTGAGCTTTTTATTTGATCAGCGTTTCAGCAAGTTTGTATCAGCAGCGTTGGTGACCTTGCTTCTCATCAGAACTTCATACTTATAGACACTTGAGAAGATGACCGTTGGGAGCATTTAATGCGTTGCGTATTCCGTACAGCATTGCATTTAATGTTTCACTCTTTTGTCAACTACCTCGAGCCTTGTTTACGCTGTGTCTACTGACGTTGCCTTTAATAGCTTCTAACGTTCCTTTTGTCAATCAGCGTAGCCTGCCATCTTGTACTTGCTTCTGATCTGATGTTTGTGTATACAACGTTTGAATATCATCAGAGTCAAACAGCTTGGTGCAGAGCATCTTCTTGTCTTCTGACCTTGAAGTGCTTCTGAGCGTGATACCATGAGAACTTCAGTGCTTCTGCTTCTGAACTCAAGTTCTTCTGATGCTTCCATAGACCCATGTTCTGATTGCTTTGACCATCTTCTGATGTCTTGCCAGACCATGTTCTGATGTTGCATGCTGAACCTTCTGAGTCAAAGCTTCTGAGCGCTGATTTGTGCATACTCTTTATATATTTCCTGAAAGGGAAATTGCAATGTATTAGAGTACCACATTATCTCATCCAAAATTCATATCCTTGTTATCATCAAAACTAAAAATATTGATCAGAACAAATCTTGTTCTAACAATCTCCCCCTTTTTGATGATGACAAAAACATATATAAATGATATGAATTTGCAATCAGAAAGAGCAGACGGCTAAAGACAATTACACAGCTAAAGCATAAGCCTGTGAATATGTCTCCCCCTAAGATCTAAAATCTCCCCCTGAGATAGATAATCTCCCCCTGAAATAAATACTAGAAGAATTTTAATAATAAAAGACTTCCCTGAGTATTTCAGTAGAGACGTTCACATGTGCTTGATCTTCAGAACATTCATGACTTCTGATTCTTGCTTCCATAGGACAGCTTCAGAACTTTTGAATTTCTTAAGATCCTCAGAACATCCACAGCTTCTGATACCTGCTTCCATCGGACAGCTTCAGAACTTGAATTTCTTTGATCTTTAGAACATTCACAGCTTCTGATTCTTGCTTCCATCGGACAGCTTCAGAACTTGAATTTCTTTGATCTTCAGAACATTCACAGCTTCTGATTCTTGCTTCCATCAGGATAGCTTCAGAGCTTGAATTTCTTCTTACATCACTTCATGCTAGATTGTATTAGAACATTGTTGAATGTGCCAGAGCATCATCAGAGAATCTCTACATCCTGAAATGTTATAGAACAAAGCTAAACGACAAAAGTCAGCATGAATGAGTCAGAACACATAATATGTATCAGAGCCATATAATATGTATCAGAACAAATAGACATAATGTTTCAGAGCATATTCTATCATCAGAATATCTGAACATTCTTCCTTCTTGCTTCTTGCTTCTGATTCTGAAGCTTCATAGCACTCAGCTTGCTTCAAGAATCCAAGAGCTTGATTCTTTAGAAATGCTTCTCCTTATGATTTTGCTTCTCCTCATGTTTTTGCTTCTCATGTTGAGCTTTGAAGAGGATCTTTAATTCCTGCAAGTCAACACTCAAAAAACATAGAACTTTGCAAGTTCTGTTAGAAATGTGGAGCCTTTCTCCTAGCAACCGATAAAATTAAATCAGATCATTTATCACATATTTCTCCCCCTTTTTGTCATAACAACAAAAAACATAAAAGATTCATATGAAAAACAAAAGGAAACAGATGGAAGAAAAAGATAATTTTCATTTAGGCTCAAGAAGACAGAAGTACAAGAGGATAAACAAGAGAAGATGCACAAAACAGATGCAGCAAAGCAAAAAATAGAACAAAACAACTAAGACTCAATCTAAGATGACCCTAGCTTCGACAAGATCTTGGCCAGCATATCTTGAACCCCATTGTTGCGCTCAGTCTGCCTCTCCATGAAAGCTCTAAACTCAGCATTGACTGAGCTTTGCTCATCCTGGTTCTTCTGAATAACTTCCAGAGTCCTTGCAAGACGGGAAGGTTCATCAGAAGAAGCTTCACAGCTTCTATCCACAGGGATGACATTGTGATCTGTAGCTTCCATTGTTAGATCATTTCCAGGATTTTCCTCAACAGGAACTGTTTCAGCAACATGATCTTCTACATCTGCTTCTTGCATAGAAGCATCTTCATATTCTGCTGCCGGAACTCAGAATCTCCATTCTGAAGTGCCTGAAGAATGGCAGCTAGATTCCGAGGGGCAGAAGGACCTTCAACTTCTGGTGGGTCAACAACTTCTGGAATGACCAAGCTTGGGTCTTTCTTAGAAGGGTTTTCCCTCAGAAAGTCAAAGAGAGTCTTGAAGTCTCCAACCAAGACAAAGAAATGAGGTTTCCAAACCATAACTTCTCTGCAAGGATTTGCTTCTAATGCAGCAGCCAGTCTTGCTTCTTCCAATTCATCCACAAACTGCTTCTCCTCAGCAGCAACACAATTTCTAAGAGGATGGTAGTATATACCATTATCACCTTCCAGAAGGTAACCAGGGGCAGCAGCCACTAGTCTCTTCTGTACTCCCATTGCTCCTACTTGAAAATCCTGGTGAAAGCTTCTTCAGAGATTTCTTGTAGAAACATCATCCAGACCATTTAGGAAAGCATCCTTCAGAAGGTCTAGACTGCTAATCACCTCATGTCTGAACAGTTCCAAGTAGGCATATGGTTCAGGTTCAGGTGGATTGAAGGTGAATTTGTAGTCAGGGTAGAAAAGGCAGTAGGGTTTGGGTTTTCTGATAGGTAAGGGATGGGATAAAGAAGGTGGAGGTGCGGTGGATGAAGAAGAAGGAACATCTGAGGGAATGATTGATGTGGATGGAGTATCAGAAAATATAGGTTGTGAAGAGGATGGAGTATTTATGAAGGGGATTGGTGAGAAAGATTTATCAGAAGGAGTTGGGGGAAGAATACTTAGAGGTGTGGGGTTTAGAAAGGGAGTGGAAAGAGATGATGGAGAAGGATTTGGTATAGTGAAGTTTACTTTTGGTTCAGAAGGAGGTGATTGGAGAGAAGGTTTAGGAACAGAAGGAGGTGGAGTAAAAACATGCCTGGTGACGGATTCAGAAGAAGCATGTGTAGATCTGGTGGTGTGAAAGGAGTCTCTGATCCTTTGCTCCCTGTATTCAGGAGAGTACACCTTGTCAGGATCATAGGTGACCCTCAGCTTCTTGGCTTTCTTAGCCTCATCTTCTCGGGCCTTTCTTTTTAGCCTTGCCTGTTGTTCCTTCTGATCCTTCTTCAGAAGATCAGCTTTGGACAGAAGTACTCTGCCACGGATCCAAGTAGGATCAATATCTGATTGCTTCCTAACACAATCTTCCAGGTAAAGCTTGACAGCCTGATGAAGTTCTTTATGAAACAAAGAGACAAAACCTTCAACAGCAACTCTTCTTGACAGAATGTCAGGAAAGCTTGTACACACAGAAGATACATTTTGGATGAGCTCTAGTCTGAACAAATCCACACCATTGAAGATGGGACCCTGAACTACTCCAAGAAAATGGGACGCATCAAGTGTTCTGATGGAGTCCAGCAGTTTGCTTTCAATTAGAATGTCTGAAATCATTCTTCCGAAAGGAATAGTCTTTCTAGGAATATGAGGGTACTTCGCCCTTTCATCTTCTCTTGATTCAAATATAGAAGTCTTTAGATTCTCAAATAGAATGTGAGAGATGTTGAGTTCTATCTTTCTGCCAATGCAGAAGAGAGTGTACTTGTGATCCGGACTGATGTAGGTGGAAGGTGAGAACATCTTCTTTCTGTGGTGAAGAGAACCCAGAATAATCTCAGCCCATACTTGATAAAACGGCCTCAAAGTGCCCATTCTATGAGAATCAGCTCCGAAAGCAAGAGAGATTTAATTTTCAACTTGATACCAGTTAACAGTTCCAGGTTGAAGACCAGACCAACCTTCTTCATCATTCAGATTGTATAGCTTCCTGACGAGCTTTTCATTAATAACCACTTCATGCCCTAGCACAAAGGAAATTATAGCACTTGGGGTAACCGTTGCATGTACCCAGAAGTCCTTCACAAGTTCAGGATAAATTGGTCCAACCAATCTATCAAGATATTTCGACCATCCTTGCTCCAAAATTCTGACGTCACACTGAAAACCATTTTCTCTAAGATTGTCGAAGTCCACAGCAGATTCACAAAGAACTTCCAGTTCGTCCGTGGGAATCATGCATGTTTTCAAAGGAGCATACCCATATTTGCGTAGAAGAATCTGTGTAGAAGTGAGACTTTCTGCTGGGTTTGATGAACTTGAAGATGAGTTCATGATGATTATACTTTGAGATCAAATCAGAAACTAGGGTTTGAAGACAAATGCAACAAAAGAGATACACAAAGGAGAGAGAGAGAGAGAGAGAGAGAGAGAGAGAGAGAGAGAGAGAGAGAGAGAGAGAGAGAGAGAGAGAGAGAGAGAGAGAGAGAGAGAGAGAGAGAGAGAGAGAGAGAGAGAGAGAGAGAGAGAAGGAAGAAATGAAGATGAAGCGGGTTATTTAAACGATTTGAAAAAAGAAATTAAAATAAAGAGAAAAGAAAAACTGTTTTGAAAGAAATTGATTACAAGAAAAAGACATCATTATGCATTTAATGAGAAATGACATTAGGAGAGAAAACATGGTAAATGAAATGATTTAACACAGTTACCTAGGTCGGCGTCTTTTCAACTGCATGCTAGTACTAACCGTACAGACATGCGTTCATTTTCAGAAACTCATAGATGACAGCTGTGTTGTTTTGAAAAGACTGTACATCTTCTGATTCTGATCACTACTTCTGATAGTCATTCTTTAGAAAGGATCTTGTTCTGATAGGATCATCTTTCTTCCCAAGAATCACATCTTCTGAATGAGCTGATGCAAGTCTAGATGATCTTCTGACTATTGGCTCTTCAGAAATCCTGAGATTCCTTAAAGATGCAGCAACTTGATCTTCTGATCCATTGCTTCTGAGACTTTCAGCTTCTGGAGCTTTGCTTCTTGGTTCTACAGCTTCTAATATAACAATATCTATATCTGCAAAATTCTCAAGCTGCTTTGGTTTTTCAAGACCAAGCTTATCATCAAACCTGATATTGATTGATTCTTCGACAATCAAGGTTTTAGTATTGTATACTCTGTAGCCTTTAGAGCGTTCAGAATATCCAAGAAGGAAACACTTTTGTGCTTTAGAATCAAACTTACCAAGATGATCTTTAGTATTCAGAATAAAACACACACATCCAAAAGGATGAAAATATGAAATGTTGGGCTTTCTGTTCTTCCAAAATTCATAAGGAGTCTTATTTAGAATAGGTCTTATAGAGATTCTATTCTGAATATAACACGCAGTGTTTATTGCTTCTTCCCAGAAGTGCTTAGCCATATTGGTTTCAGTGATCATGGTTCTGGCCATTTCTTGTAGAGTCCTATTCTTTCGCTCTACAACTCCATTTTGTTGTGGAGTTCTAGGGCAAGAGAAATCATGGGCAATACCATTTTCTTTGAAGAACTCCTCAAAGAATTTGTTCTCAAATTCGCCACCATGATCACTTCTGACCTTTATGATTTTGCACTCCTTCTCAGATTGGATCTGAGTGCAGAATTCAAAGAACACTGAATGAGACTCATCCTTGTGTTTTAAGAACTTTACCCATGTCCAGCGGCTATAATCATCTACGATGACTAATCCATATTTCTTCCCTCTGACAGATGCTGTTTTGACTGGGCCAAACAGATCAATGTGCAAGAGTTCTAACGGCCTTGAGGAAGAAACAACATTCTTAGACTTGAATGCAGGTTTGGAGAACTTGCCCTTCTGACATGCTTCACAAAGAGCATCTGATTTGTATTTCAGATTTGGGCGTCCTCTGACCAGATTTAGTTTGTTAATTTGAGAAATCTTTCTCAAACTAGCATGTCCTAATCTTTTGTGCCAAACCAATTGCTCTTCAGAAATAGACATAAGGCAAGTCACGTTCTGCTTCTCAAGATCTGAAAGATCAATCTTATAAATGTTGTTCTTTCTCTAGCCTGTAAATAGGATTGAGCCATCCTTCTGACTTACAGCCTTGCAAGACTTTTGATTGAAGATTATATCATAACCATTGTCACTTAATTGACTTATGGACAATAATTTATGCGTTAATCCTTCTACAAGAAGTACATTAGTTATGGAAGGAGAGTTACCAAGACTTATGGTTCCAGAGCCAATGATTTTGCCCTTCTGATCTCCTCCAAACTTGACTTCTCCACCTGGTTTAAGCACCAGGTCTTGGAATGTAGACCTTCTTCCGGTCATGTGTCGCGAGCACCCAGAGTCCAGGTACCATGACATTTTGCTTTTTGTCCTCTTTGCAGCCAAGGATATCTGCAACAGAAATTATCTTCTCCTTAGGTACCCACAATTTCTTGGGTCCTTTCTTGTTAGTTCTCCTCAAGTTCTGATTGAACTTGGGTTTAGAATAATATTTAACAGGAGGAACCGCATTATATTCTTTAGGTTTGTCAGCATGATATTTCTTAGGATGTGTCACATGTTTCTTGGTGTGAACAGTGTTAAAACTCTGTGCATGTGAAGTGAGCCTAATATCATGTGCATGGCCATATTTGAACTGATCATACAATGGCTTGTATGTGATCTTCAGATCATCAATAGGTTTAAATTTATGTGAGGTATCACCCTCATAGCCAAAGCCAAACCTTCTGTTTCCAGAAACACCATATATCATAGAAGCAAGATGACTTCTGCCAATACTTCTAGATAAGAACTTTATGAAGCTCGAGTCATATTCTTTCAGAATATGATTGAGACTTGGAATGGATTTTTCTGTTTCAGAAGGAGATCCACTATCTTTGGATAGATTTAAAACTTTTTCCTTCAGTTCAGAATTTTCCACTTCCAGCTTCTTAGTTTCAAATTCAAACTGCTTCTTCAGCTTTTTGTATTTGATACTAAGATGAGCCTTGAGTTCCAAAAGTTCTGTTAAACTGGAAACTAACTCTTCTCTAGATAGTTCAGAAAATACCTCTTCAGAATCTGATTCTGATGTAGATTCTGATCCATCATCTTCTGTAGCCATCAGCGCGAAGTTGGCTTGCTCTCCTTCAGAGTCTGATTCTGATTCTGATTCAGAATCATCCCATGTTGCCATAAGACCTTTCTTCTTATGAAACTTCTTCTTGGGATTCTCCTTTTGAAGTTTTGGACATTCATTCTTGAAGTGTCCAGGCTCATTGCACTCATAGCAGACAGCCTTCTTCATGTCAGATCTTCTGTCACCAGAAGATTCTCCTCGTTCAAATCTCTTTGAACTTCTGAAGCCTCTGAACTTCCTTTGCTTGCTTTTCCAGAGTTGGTTTACCCTTCTGGAGATCATGGACAGTTCATCTTCTTCTTCAGATTCTGATTCTTCAGGATCTTCTTCTTTGGCCTGAAAAGCGTTAGTGCATTCTTTAAAATTAGATTTTAATGCAATAGACTTACCTTTCTTTTGAGGCTCGTTTGCGTCCAGCTCTATTTCATGGCTTCTCAAGGCACTGATAAGCTCTTCCAAAGAAACTTCATTCAGATTCTTGGCAATCTTGAATGCAGTCACCATTGGACCCCATCTTCTGGGTAAGCTTCTGATAATCTTCTTTACATGATCAGCCTTGGTGTAGCCTTTATCCAGAACTCTTAATCCAGCAGTTAGCGTTTGAAATCTTGAGAACATCTTCTCAATGTTTTCATCATCCTCCATCTTGAAGGCTTCATATCTTTGGATTAGAGCAAGAGCTTTAGTCTCCTTGACTTGAGCATTTCCCTCATGGGTCATTTTCAATGACTCATATATATCATAGGTCGTTTCCCTGTTAGATATCTTCTCATACTCAGCATGAGAGATAGCATTCAGCAAAATAGTCCTACATTTATGATGATTCTTGAAAAGCTTCTTCTGATCATCATCCATTTCTTGCCTTGTAAGCCTTACGCCACTGGCTTTCACTGGATGTTTGTAACCATCCATCAGAAGATCCCATAGTTCACCATCTAGACCAAGAAAGTAACTTTCCAGTTTATCTTTCCAGTATTCAAAGTTTTCACCATCAAATACTGGTGGTCTAGTATAACCATTGTTACCATTATATTGCTCAGCAGAGCCAGATGTAGATGCAGGTGGGTTTGTTGGAATTTCACCAGCCATCTTTTACTGAACCATTTTTCTCTTCCTGAATCTTTTCTAAACAGGGTTAAGTGCTTGCACCTTAGAACCGGCGCTCTGATGCCAATTGAAGGATAGAAAAACACTTAGAAAGGGGGGTTTGAATAAGTGTAGTCTAAAAACTTGAACGATAAAAACAAATTGCACAGTTATTTTTATCCTGGTTCGTTGTTAACTAAACTACTCCAGTCCACCCCCTTGGAGTGATTTACCTCACTTGAGGATTTAATCCACTAATCTCAACAGATTACAATGGTTTTCCACTTAGTCCGCGACTAAGTCTTCTAGAGTATCCTGATCACAACCTGATCACTCTAGGAACAATTGCTTAGACACAAGCTAAGACTTTCTAGAGTATCCTGACCACCACGTGATCACTCTAGTTACAACTGCTTAGACACAAGCTAAGACTTCCTAGAGTATCCTGATCACACTTGATCACTCTAGTTACTTACAAATTAATGTAATCAATTCTAAGAGTATTACAATGCTTCTGAAAAGCTATAATCACAACAGTGATATTTCTCTTAAAGTTTAAGCTTAATCTCACTAATATATTACAACAGCAATGTAGTGAGCTTTGATGAAGATGAAGTTTGTGAGCTTTTTATTTGATCAGCGTTTCAGCAAGTTTGTATCAGCAGCGTTGGTAACCTTGCTTCTCATCAGAACTTCATACTTATAGGCACTTGAGGAGATGACCGTTGGAAGCATTTAATGCGTTGCGTATTTCGTACAGCATTGTATTTAATGTTTCACTCTTTTGTCAACTACCTCGAGCCTTGTTTACGCTGTGTCTACTGACGTTGCCTTTAATAGCTTCTAACGTTCCTTTTGTCAGTCAGCGTAGCCGGTCATCTTGTACTTGCTTCTGATCTGATGTTTGTGTATACAACGTTTGAAAATCATCAGAGTCAAACAGCTTGGTGCAGAGCATCTTCTTGTCTTCTGACCTTGAAGTGCTTCTGAGCGTGTGTAGCAACCTGCCTAAAAATTTAACTTAGAGAGTCGCCACCTATTCTGAAGGGCGAATAGGAAACCCTACGCAGTATAGAGATCAGGGTAAGATACTATATTCAGGTCGAGGGAAGGTGTTAGGCACCCTCAACCCTTTCCTAAAGGCTAACATTTAAAGATAAAGGTTTATGGTTAACTGTTAAGGTTTTATAGCTAATGAAGTGAAAAGGGCAAAATTGAGATTTGAAGTGAATTGAGATTTTAGGGTGGGGGACTCGCCTTGTTGCCAAGTGCCTACGTATCTCCTTAGGGAGAATCAGAGTCAACGTAGTTCGGGCACAGGATTGTACGCCTTAGAATTTGATTTGAATGGTTTGAAGTTGATATGAAATTGTTTTTGAAATGCGAAGTTCGAAGGTATTTTGAATTACCTTATCGTAGTTTGAACATCGCAGAATTGAAGAGATGAAAATCTGTGGTTTGTGATTTGATGTATTTTAAGTGTTTTGGGCGTACAACCCTGATTTGGCACAATTAACCGCAATGATCAATGGGTTTGATCACCATAGTCAAAAGATTAGGGGTTTTGTACCATTACCAATTCAAATCGATTGATTCGATTATCACTAATAACGGATTATTGTATTTTATTATTTTTGTGAATTTTATTTTGTATTGTTACCTCTCATAACCGATTAACACGATTACAAATAATAACAAATTGAGTTTAGAACCAGGCAAGATTAATCATCACAATCAATAAGATGATTGCAACCATTTAATCGAATATAGTTTGAATTTTATTTTAATTAAATAAACATTTTAATTAAAATTATTATTGCCCATAGCGATTAATCGATTTAATCGGCACGAACAATAAATTGACATTTTAATATAAATATCATGTACTAATTTATTTTAGAAAAAATAATTATTAATACATAAATAAATATATTAAAAGAGATTAATTAAAACAAATTATTAATTAAAATTTATTTTAGTTTATTGGGATCAGGATTCAGTGTGGCTGATTGTATGGTCCATGGTATAAACCATCAGATTGGGGACGTTAGATTAGGCTGAGTGGAGATCTAAGGGCCAGATCTGGCAAGCGCATGGTGGTCTACGCTCAAGTGCATGTACTGGATCAGGAAGTAGTTTTTTTCAGAAAAATAATTAAGGAGGGAAGGCTCGAACCTGAGACCCTCCACTCCCAAATACACTCACTTACCACTCCAACCACGTTGCTTCACTGTTTGCAATACGCGGTTCTCACTATGTATATTAGCATCATGGGCACACACTGGAAAGCGCGCGCGAATTCAAACGCACGAACCAGATGATGACAACACATCATCTTCCCCAAAACACCTGCAAAAACCCTATAACTTTTGCTACGGTTTTGCTACTGAAACTCTCGTAGCGAATAAGACCTGGAAAAACAGCGATTAGCGTACACCTTCACATAAATGAAGCGCGACCCCATCATCCCCTTCGTTGCAATCATGCAAAGCTATTGGCAACCTCAATTAATCCTAATTTCACCTCTATCAAAAAAACCCAATTATGAACCCTAAACCTTAACTCGGCCTCCCATGGCCGATTACGTTTTGGGCTATTAAACTTTAAACCAAGCATGCAGAAACGATCACAACATCCATATCAACCATAATATGCAATTAAATTAACATGAACATGCGTGGATTGCTGCAATCGAGCCAAGTTTCAGAAACACGTACCTTGGCTTATATGGAGAAGTTCTGGGGTTGTTGATGCTATGCTAGTATCCAGATACGTTCCAAATCACTTGAGGAACGTTTTGCTCTCTTTAATTCTTCTTGCAAATGCCTGATTCTCCAAAACCGAATCTCAAATTTTGATGAAATTTTGAGTTCTTGCACTATGCCTCTTGATCCGAATTCGCCACCCCTAGTCCTTTGGCTTGTCTTTACTACTTATAGGGAACAAGATTAGGTCAACAAAAAGAGCCCAAAGCCTTTGCATCCAATCTTACCATATTTGTGAAAATTTGATTTGCTTCTTGATTCCAAACCTTCTATTTTGGCCAAAATTTGTATAAATCTTTCCCCATTAGGTTATGCACGAAAATTGAAATATATTTTACCATTAATATTAATTGGAAATCACAAAAATATGTTTTCCAACAAAATATTTGATTTTCTTTTAATTAACTTATTTTAAATCATTAAAAAATGAAATAAAATTATATATTAATTAAATAGAAAGTAAAATTTGTGGCATGGGGTTTGGGTAACTTATGGATCAAGTTTGAGTTGTAAAACATGGGCCCATTTGTAAAATTTCTCAATTTGAAACTTCTTTTTTTCACATTTGGTCCTCAAAAATCACCCGACTTTGATCGATCACATCTCACTCAATTTTTAAGCTATGAGGGAGTTCTAATACTTTTTGGAAACCTCAAGAGGTCCTCTATAAGCCACTTTGGAATATATTTTTCATTTGGAGCTTTTATCTTGATCATATCCTCTTTGGGAAAAAACTGCTTTTGGAGGATGCCTGAAAATGACCTGTAATCTTTTGCATTGTATCTCTCAAATGAATCATTTCTAGCCCTGGCTTGTGAGAGGCAAAGTTGTAGGGAATCCAATTTCCTTCAAAATAGGCTTTGAGTGGGGAATTTTTGATGTTCCATGTGAAAGTTATGCCCAGTCAAAGTTGGGTTGACTTTCTCCTAAGAAACCCTAATTTGAACCTGTTTGCATTTGTTCATCTCTGAGTTTCTATTAATGGAATCATGATCAATCTTTGATCAAATGATGGTTATGCGCCTCTATACTTGATGTTTGACCAATGATCATAGTTTGAATCATGCTTTGATTGCAGTTGACCTTTCAAGTTTGAATCAGTTGATTGTGGATCTTGGGGATTGTTTGAGCAAAGCTTTGGCACTGAATCTTGAACCTTGAATCATTGTGAATGGAACATGGAGGGCAAATTTTGGGGTATGACAGCGTGATACCATGAGAACTTCAGTGCTTCTGCTTCTGAACTCAAGTTCTTCTGATGCTTCCATAGACCCATGTTCTGATTCTGCTTTGACCATCTTCTGAGGTCTTGCCAGACCATGTTCTGATGTTGCATGCTGAACCTTCTGAGTCAAAGCTTCTGAGCGCTGATTTGTGCATACTCTTTATATATTTCCTGAAAGGGAAATTGCAATGTATTAGAGTACCACATTATCTCATCCAAAATTCATATCCTTGTTATCATCAAAACTAAGAATATTGATCAGAACAAATCTTGTTCTAACAATCTCCCCCTTTTTGATGATGACAAAAACATATATAAATGATATGAATTTGCGATCAGAAAGAGCAGACGGCTAAAGACAATTACACAGCTAAAGCATAAGCATGTGAATATGTCTCCCCCTAAGATCTAAAATCTCCCCCTGAGATAGATAATCTCCCCCTGATATAAATACTAGAAGAATTTTAATAATAAAAGACTTCCCTGAGTATTTCATAAGAGACGTTCACATGTGCTTGATCTTCAGAACATTCATGACTTCTGATTCTTGCTTCCATAGGACAGCTTCAGAACTTTTGAATTTCTTTAGATCCTCAGAACATCCACAGCTTCTGATTCCTGCTTCCACCGGACAGCTTCAGAACTTGAATTTCTTTGATCTTTAGAACATTCACAGCTTCTGATTCTTGCTTCCATCGGACAACTTCAGAACTTGAATTTCTTTGATCTTCAGAACATTCACAGCTTCTGATTCTTGCTTCCATCAGGACAGCTTCAGAGCTTGAATTTCTTCTTACATCACTTCATGCTAGATTGTATCAGAACATTGTTGAATGTACCAGAGCATCATCAGAGCATCTCTACATCCTGAAATGTTAGAGAACAAAGCTAAACGACAAAAGTCAGCATGAATGAGTCAGAACACATAATATGTATCAGAGCCATATAATATGTATCAGAACAAATAGACATAATGTTTCAGAGCATATTCTATCATCAGAATATCTGAACATTCTTCCTTCTTGCTTCTTGCTTCTGATTCTGAAGCTTCATAGCACTCAGCTTGCTTCAAGAATCCAAGAGCTTGATTCTTTAGAAATGCTTCTCCTTATGATTTTGCTTCTCCTCATGTTTTTGCTTCTCATGTTGAGCTTTGAAGAGGATCTTTAATTCCTGCAAGTCAACACTCAAAAAACATAGAACTTTGCAAGTTCTGTTAGAAATGTGGAGCCTTTCTCCTAGCAACCGATAAAATTAAATCAGATCATTTATCACATATTTCTCCCCCTTTTTGTCATAACATCAAAAAACATAAAAGATTCAGATGAAAAACAAAAGGAAACAGATGGAAGAAAAAGATAATTTTCATTTAGGCTCAAGAAGACAGAAGTACAAGAGGATAAACAAGAGAAGATACACAAAACAGATGCAGCAAAGCAAAAAATAGAACAAAACAACTAAGACTCAATCTAAGATGACCCTAGCTTCGACAAGATCTTGGCCAGCATATCTTGAACCCCATTGTTGTGCTCATTCTGCCTCTCCATGAAAGCTATAAACTCAGCATTGACTGAGCTTTGCTCATCCTGGTTCTTCTGAATAACTTCCAGAGTCCTTGCAAGACGGGAAGGTTCATCAGAAGAAGCTTCACAGCTTCTATCCACAGGGATGACATTGTGATCTGTAGCTTCCATTGTTAGATCATTTCCAGGATTTTCCTCAACAGGAACTGTTTCAGCAACATGATCTTCTACATCTGCTTCTTGCATAGAAGCATCTTCGTATTCTGCTGCCGGAATCTCAGAATCTCCATTCTGAAGTGCCTGAAGAATGGCAGCTAGATTCCGAGGGGCAGAAGGACCTTCAACTTCTGGTGGGTCAACAACTTCTGGAATGACCAAGCTTGGGTCTTTCTTAGAAGGGTTTTCCCTCAGAAAGTCAAAGAGAGTCTTGAAGTCTCCAACCAAGACAAAGAAATGAGGTTTCCAAACCATAACTTCTCTGCAAGGATTTGCTTCTAATGCAGCAGCCAGTCTTGCTTCTTCCAATTCATCCACAAACTGCTTCTCCTCAGCAGCAACACAATTTCTAAGAGGATGGTAGTATATACCATTATCACCTTCCAGAAGGTAACCAGGGGCAGCAGCCACCAGTCTCTTCTGTACTCCCATTGCTCCTACTTGAAAATCCTGGTGAAAGCTTCTCCAGAGATTTCTTGTAGAAACATCATCCAGACCATTTAGGAAAGCATCCTTCAGAAGGTCTAGACTGCTAATCACCTCATGTCTGAACAGTTCCAAGTAGGCATATGGTTCAGGTTCAGGTGGATTGAAGGTGAATTTGTAGTCAGGGTAGAAAAGGCAGTAGGGTTTGGATTTTCTGATAGGTAAGGGATGGGATAAAGAAGGTGGAGGTGCGGTGGATGAAGAAGAAGGAACATCTGAGGGAATGATTGATGTGGATGGAGTATCAGAAAATATAGGTTGTGAAGAGGATGGAGTATTTATGAAGGGGATTGGTGAGAAAGATTTATCAGAAGGAGTTGGGGGAAGAATACTTAGAGGTGTGGGGTTTAGAAAGGGAGTGGAAAGAGATGATGGAGAAGGATTTGGTATAGTGAAGTTTACTTTTGGTTCAGAAGGAGGTGATTGGAGAGAAGGTTTAGGAACAGAAGGAGGTGGAGTAAAAACATGCCTGATGACGGATTCAGAAGAAGCATGTGTAGATCTGGTGGTGTGAAAGGAGTCTCTGATCCTTTGCTCCCTGTATTCAGGAGAGTACACCTTGTCAGGATCATAGGTGACCCTCAGCTTCTTGGCTTTCTTAGCCTCATCTTCTCGGGCCTTTCTTTTTAGCCTTGCCTGTTGTTCCTTCTGATCCTTCTTCAGAAGATCAGCTTTGGACAGAAGTACTCTGCCACAGATCCAAGCAGGATCAATATCTGATTGCTTCCTAACACAATCTTCCAGGTAAAGCTTGACAGCCTGATGAAGTTCTTTATGAAACAAAGAGACAAAACCTTCAACAGCAACTCTTCTTGACAGAATGTCAGGAAAGCTTGTACACACAGAAGATACATTCTGGATGAGCTCTAGTCTGAACAAATCCACACCATTGAAGATGGGACCCTGAACTACTCCAAGAAAATGGGACGCATCAAGTGTTTTGATGGAGTCCAGCAGTTTGCTTTCAATTAGAATGTCTGAAATCATTCTTCCGAAAGGAATAGTCTTTCTAGGAATATGAGGGTACTTCGCCCTTTCATCTTCTCTTGATTCAAATATAGAAATCTTTAGATTCTCAAATAGAATGTGAGAGATGTTCAGTTCTATCTTTCTGCCAATGCAGAAGAGAGTGTACTTGTGATCCGGACTGATGTAGGCGGAAGGTGAGAACATCTTCTTTCTGTGGTGAAGAGAACCCAGAATAATCTCAGCCCATACTTGATAAAACGGCCTCAAAGTGCCCATTCTATGAGAATCAGCTCCGAAAGCAAGAGAGATTTGATTTTCAACTTGATACCAGTTAACAGTTCCAGGTTGAAGACCAGACCAACCTTCTTCATCATTCAGATTGTATAGCTTCCTGATGAGCTTTTCAGTAATAACCACTTCATGCCCTAGCACAAAGGAAATTATAGCAGTTGGGGTAACCGTTGCATGTACCCAGAAGTCCTTCACAAGTTCAGGATAAATTGGTCCAACCAATCTATCAAGATATTTCGACCATCCTTGCTCCAAAATTCTGACGTCACACTGAAAACCATTTTCTCTAAGATTGTCGAAGTCCACAGCAGATTCACAAAGAACTTCCAGTTCGTCCGTGGGAATCATGCATGTTTTCAAAGGAGCATACCCATATTTGCGTAGAAGAATCTGTTTAGAAGTGAGACTTTCTGCTGGGTTTGATGAACTTGAAGATGAGTTCATGATGATTATGCTTTGAGATCAAATCAGAAACTAGGGTTTGAAGACAAATGCAACAAAAGAGATACACAAATGAGAGAGAGAGAGAGAGAGAGAGAGAGAGAGAGAGAGAGAGAGAGAGAGAGAGAGAGAGAGAGAGAGAGAGAGAGAGAGAAAAAGGAAGAAATGAAGATGAAGCGGGTTATTTAAACGATTTGAAAAAAGAAATTAAAATAAAGAGAAAAGAAAAACTGTTTTGAAAGAAATTGATTACAAGAAAAAGACATCATTATGCATTTAATGAGAAATGACATTAGGAGAGAAAACATGGTAAATGAAATGATTTAACACAGTTACCTAGGTCGGCGTCTTTTCAACTGCATGCTAGTACTAACCGTACAGACATGCGTTCATTTTCAGAAACTCATAGATGACAGCTGTGTTGTTTTGAAAAGACTGTACATCTTCTGATTCTGATCACTACTTCTGATAGTCATTCTTTAGAAAGGATCTTGTTCTGATAGGATCATCTTTCTTCCCAAGAATCACATCTTCCGAATGAGCTGATGCAAGTCTAGATGATCTTCTGACTATTGGCTCTTCAGAAATCCTGAGATTCCTTAAAGATGCAGCAACTTGATCTTCTGATCCATTGCTTCTGAGACTTTCAGCTTCTGGAGCTTTGCTTCTTGGTTCTACAGCTTCTAATATAACAATATCTATATCTGCAAAATTCTCAAGCTGCTTTGGTTTTTCAAGACCAAGCTTATCATCAAACCTGATATTGATTGATTCTTCGACAATCAATGTTTTAGTATTGTATACTCTGTAGCCTTTAGAGCGTTCAGAATATCCAAGAAGGAAACACTTTTGTGCTTTAGAATCAAACTTACCAAGATGATCTTTAGTATTCAGAATAAAACACACAAATCCAAAAGGATGAAAATATGAAATGTTGGGCTTTCTGTTCTTCCACAATTCATAAGGAGTCTTATTTAGAATAGGTCTTATAGAGATTCTATTCTGAATATAACACGCAGTGTTTATTGCTTCTTCCCAGAAGTGCTTAGCCATATTGGTTTCAGTGATCATGGTTTTGGCCATTTCTTGTAGAGTCCTATTCTTTCGCTCTACAACTCCATTTTGTTGTGGAGTTCTAGGGCAAGAGAAATCATGGGCAATACCATTTTCTTTGAAGAACTCCTCAAAGAATCTGTTCTCAAATTCGCCACCATGATCACTTCTGACCTTTATGATTTTGCACTCCTTCTCAGATTGGATCTGAGTGCAGAATTCAAAGAACACTGAATGAGACTCATCCTTGTGTTTTAAGAACTTTACCCATGTCCAGCGGCTATAATCATCTACGATGACTAATCCATATTTCTTCCCTCTGACAGATGCTGTTTTGACTGGGCCAAACAGATCAATGTGCAAGAGTTCTAACGGCCTTGAGGAAGAAAAAACATTCTTAGACTTGAATGCAGGTTTGGAGAACTTGCCCTTCTGACATGCTTCACAAAGAGCATCTTGTCATACCCTAATTTTTGACCCCCCTGAGATGACATATCTTCAGGATTTTCATCAAGTCAAAGTAAGTACCTAGGACAGTCTGGCATTCAATCGAGGGTGTTCAAAGACAAGAAAACTCAGGCAAAGGATCAATCAATAGAGGGATTAGTCTCTAATACAAGCATAAGACTCAAAAGCCTCATTATTACACCTATGATTGATTAAGACACCCAGTTATCTAAGTACAGGATTACTCAGATCAACAGACTAGGGTTTGGAGCCTATCAAGGACTAAGATCAGGGATCACCTTTGGGAAACCCTAAAAAGCCCCAGGGGATCATTCAAAGACATCAATCATCTACAAATAACTCATATGACAAGATCCACTGGACATTACACCCCAATTCAAAGTCTACAGTCATTATTTTCATATGGTCGACAATTAGGGTTTTTGACCTAATTCACCAGGATGGTTGACTTTTAA
The DNA here is from genome assembly GCF_029867415.1 of Vicia villosa. NCBI lineage: Eukaryota > Viridiplantae > Streptophyta > Magnoliopsida > Fabales > Fabaceae > Vicia > Vicia villosa. The sequence continues at coordinate 141,293,053 of NC_081182.1, forward strand.
TCAGGGCATGGATCCAAAACTCAAGACATGATTCAAGAATCTCTACTACCTCAATATAATCCATTTACATCATTCATTTGAGGAGAAGATCTTGTTTCTTCACAAAAGCCCAAAAAATTCACTTTGTCAGGAAAAGTCAACGGTGTGGGATCATCATTAACTTTTAAGGTTTTTGGTCAAAAAATGACTTTCAAAGATCAATATCATCAATATATGAATGTCAAAGTCATTTGACCAAAGAAATTCAAAGAAATTCATCAAGGAGCAAAAAGTCGGGAATTAGGGTTTTTGAGGGCATGGTGAGAACTCAAAATTTCACCTACACAACTCAAAAAACTTCCAACATGAAAGTTGTAGATCTTGCAAAATAAAACAACATCTTACAAAGGAACTTTTTTCAAAAGATCAATCATTTAAGAGTTTTGGAAATTTTGGAGTTTTAGGTCATAAACACTTAGAAATTTTTCTAAGTGTTTTAACCTAGTTTTCTTCCAACTTTGGCCTCATTTTTCACAAATTTGCCAAAGGATTCTGAAGAAACTCCAAACTAATGATTTGAAGTAGATGTTTAGGGCTTTCCAAATTGTGTTCAACCTTCTCCAAATTCAATTTGAGCTAAGAGTTATGCTTGTCCAAAGTTGGCCTCATGAAGTAAAATTATAGGTCATGAGCAAATTGGAACTTTGCAATTTTGTGCATTTTGCTTCACTAATGGATGCAACACGACCCATAACATGTCGGAAACAATACCATGCATTCATTTTCACCATGCCATGATAATTGAAGAAGATTCCTAAAACAAGAACATGTGATTATGTAATGATTACTTTTGAGAATTTATGGCAAATTGATGAATCACCCAAGGAATCTTCTCACCAACCAATTAGAGCTCACTTTGCATCTGAATTGTCCCCTAAGATCAGATAGAATCAATGGATAGGGGAGGTAGCTCGAAAATGCAATGATCACACTTGGATATTCTTTGAAATTTCTTCATGGCTAAGAAACCAAACTTGCTTCACTAAGCAAGCTCACTCTCCCAATCAGTACTGAGACATTTGCCTATAAATAGAGGCCTCATTCTCATTCAAAAAACACACCAAAGCAACCATATTCCTTGCTTTCTCTTTCTCTTCTCATGTTCATTGTTTTTCAAAGTTCTTTGGCAAGAAGAATCGATTTCTTCAAACCAGAGCTTATCTTTGGAAAGTGAGCATTCTAACATCTCAAGGGAGGTCATTTGAGGTGATCCAAGCACCTGGATCACTTCTGTAAGTAGAGGAACACCATTGTTGCTCTCAATTTGGAGCATTTGCAGTTGAAGGTCCATAGAGTGATTCAGGAGGTTTCAAGTCAAGCCAATCATCCAGGCACACTCCTCAGGTCATAGTGAAGCTAACCAGATGGCTGCAGCTCATCTGTAACTCCAAATTCAACAACCTCCATGTTCACTTGAAGCTGAAATCGAGGGAGGTCCATAGAGCAATTCAGGAGGATTCAAGCTCCAATAAGCATTCAGTTAGCATCATTGAGTCTCAGGGAAGCTATTGAGATCATTCATTCAAGCCCAGTTGCTCTCAATCATCCTCACGACCTCCATTTTCAGAGGTAAGTTTCTGAACTTCACCTCTTTAATTTAAGCACTCACTGAGTTAAAGCTCGATTCTATCTTGTTTAGCATCATCAGAGGATTGAAAACCCTCTATCATCTTGCATTTATTCATCTTGTTTGTCATTTAATTTCAAATTTAGGGTTTATGTGTTCTTAGAGTTTTCTGAGAAATTAGGTAGCTATAGTTCATATAAATAAATGTTAGTTACATATCTGGATTCGTGAGGAAATTTAAAACAAGATTGATGTTTACATCATGTCATTTAGTTGAGAAACCAGAGAGTTAGGATTTTGAAAATCTTTGAGCTCGAGGAAGAAGATGACTATGGCCATGGCGCGCAAAATTTGAATCTGGGGCCAAAGTTTATTTTATTTTGAATGGTATGCGTTCCTTAAACGACTAAACAAACTTGCCCTAGTGGCCTCCCATACGCCCTTAGTCTCATCATGCCTCAAGTCTGGGGTTCGAATCCCCCTCGCCCCAGACTTTTTTGATTCTTTTATTTTTCAATGATTTACTAGTTGTTTTGAAACATAACCAAATGAATGCAAGTTACTATCACCACACGCGCGTTAGCTCAGTGGTGTTTGTTTTGAGTGTGTGACCTAGAGGGCGTGGGTTCAAACCCTCCAAGGGCCAAAACTATTTTTTAACACACAATTTCTTTCATTTTCTCACAAACTTCACATATTTATTTAACCTATCAAATTAATTTATTTTCACTTCATTTTTCACACACTTATCATTTAATATACCTATTTTGTGAATAATAAAAAAAATCATAAAAATATTATTTATTTCATATATTTTTATTAGGTTTAAAATAGTATGTTTTAAGTGTTTTCTTAAATACTTTAAATACATATATTCACTTTGTTTTAACCTAATCATTTTGTAAATAAAGTTTATGATAAAACCCTAATTGTTTAGGTCTTAATTAAGTAAAAATCTTTATTTTTACTTTGATTAAGTTGACTTTTGTCAATATTCAAAACTGTTTTCAATCTCTGATTAAACGGATGATTAAGGTTTTCAAACAACAAAACCTTGTATCATTCAAAATCATTTTCAAATTGCTTTTACACCAGTACTGTAAAGTACTGGGCCTCTAATAGAGTGTAAGTCCCAAAAACCTTCTCTTCTTAGCTTGTTTTCAAAACTGTATTTTCAAAATCTTCTTTCTGTTTTCAAAACATTCTTCTGGTATTTGAAGGGCATTATTCCCGGTGAAACTCTTCAGATACCTATGTGACCTTTGTCCATCTTCACTTCTTCTGTTTTCAAAAAAACCCTTAACTGTTTATCATATATATATTCAACTGTTATCCACCAATTACTGTTGAGGCTCTGTACACACTTCTTCAAAGGCCTCCACTCCATCCAGGTTAGGCTTTACAAGCTTTCAATTTACAGTCTTTATTTAAATTACTGTCAAATATAAACTGTGCATATATTAGTTTAGAACTACGTTTGAGTATAAACCTTAGGACAGTTAAACTATATATATATTATAGGAATATGGCCTAGGATTGAGAATGTCTTCCCGGTGAAGGCTCTTTCCTAATTAGAGATCTGTAGTTCAAACCCCCAAGATGAATTATTCCCGGTGAAACATCTTGGTAAAAACCTTAGAATCTAAATAATAGGACACATCCACCCAAAGAGGAATTATTCCCGGTGAAACCTCTTACCCATTTGCTTAGAGCCAAAATAAGTTCAAGACTACATAGCTTTCTCTTGTGCTATAACAAGGACCCTCGATTAGCCTCCTCTTGGGCTTTGTACAAGGACCCACAGGCTTCTTAAAAGCATTTCCAGCTTCCTCTTGAGCTTGTATACAAGGACCCATCAGGTTTCTTATAAACATAGGAACAGGTCTTTAGTCACCTTTTAGCCTACCCTGGTGAGTTTCTTCCAATTTAAACCAGACTTTAAACAAGCTAAGTTTGTCTCAATTTTGCATTGAGTACACCTTTTGGAATGAGAGACATGGACAGTCTCTGTCACCCTTATCTTCATCAATCTTCCTTAGCAGAGTCTAGGATCTATGTTTATTTTCTCCTCAGCATGTGTCAGCCTTCATCTTGGGCTTTAAACAAGAAGTCTCCATTAGATAATCCTTCTGCCATCCATTTTTCAATCATAAAATCCCTGGAAAGGGTTAGCCTCCAAAGTCAATTAATAAAAAATGTCAAAATAAATAAAGATTCATTTCTCTTAGGAGATAATTTCCCCAAAAGAGTCAAAAACCCCTGGAAAGGGTCAGCCTCCAAAAAACATGATAAAGTCAGTCTTTTACCAAATAATTTCTCCAGCTGAGTCAAAATCCCTGGAAAGGGTTAGCTTCCAAAGGAAAATAGTCTTTTAATAAATAAAATCTCCTCAATAGAGTCAAAACCAACAAAAACAGTTAGCCTCAACCTTGGGCTTCATACAAGGCACCAAACAATAAAACTCCCCTGTCAAGAGTCAGCCTCAACCTTGGGCATTGTACAAGGCAGATAATAGAGTCTCCCCAGTGAGTTCTTCATCATTCAGTAGCCACAACCTTGGGCTTTGTACAAGGCAGATAAACCATACTTTCATGTGTCAAAGATTCCTAACACCTAGGATCTTTTCCCCATAGAGTCATCCATACTCAGTTTATTTAAGAGTCCGCCACAACCTTGGGCTTTGTACAAGGCAGAAAATAATGTTTTTTTCCTAGCTAGAGTCAGCCACAACCTTGGGCTTTGTACAAGGCACACAAAATAGAGTCATTCATTCAATTATCCTCAACAGTTAGCCACAACCTTGGGCTTTGTACAAGGCACATAAATAGAGTCTCCCTAAGTAGAGTCAGCCTCAATTCTGGGCTTTGTACAGAACACCAAAAATACCCTGTAATTAATCCCTAGTGGAGTCATCTCCCAGAGTCAATAATATTAATTAATCAATCAAAAAGCCTCAAGCTTGGGCCTCATACAAGCCAGCTAAAAGTCAAATCTTTTATACAGTAGATAGACATAGCTTATCTCTATAGAGAGATATTTTTACTACTCTACCACATTCAAACAAACAAACATTTCCATTTCAAATTTCAATTTTAATCAAGTCTCCCATTTAGGATTTTGAAAGGCATGAGCTGGCAGTAAAACCCAGACATGTGGTAACTTTCCCTAATTTGGATGAGCATCTTTCTTTCATTTAAGAGGCATTTGACTGGTATACTTGCACATACACAAGTAAGGTCCCCCTCTTGAATGAAATGAATTCAGTTATTCTGTCACTCTTTTAAATGTTTGTGGTAGAATAGTACGAATACCTCTCTGTAAAGATGATTTCATGTCTCTTTACTGTAAACAGAGATTTAATTCCAAGCTTCAACCTTGAGCTTCAAGCAAGGCACCAAAAATAAGTAATTTCCCTAGTTAGTTCCCCGAACTACATTAAGCTCTGACTTCCACTAGGGATATGTAGGCATGAGGTTCACAAGGAATCTCAGCGAGCTAATAAAATACCAAAAATAGTCAGTTTGTCTGTCTGTCTGTCTTTAAAAATCAATTCAATTCCTTCTCCTAATACAAAGGAGAAACTTTCCCAATCATTAGCAGCAAACACAATCACAATGACACAGAGAAGGTTCCTGTAGAGTACTACAGATATGTAGGGTGTTTAAACACTTCCCTATGTATAACCGACCTCCCGGACTCCAGAATTTCTAGTCTAGGTGAAATCCCCACACTTAGCAAACTCCTAGGGTTTAGTTGAGATCTTTTTTCCCCTTTCCTACTCGTAGGACAAATAAGAAAGTTCGTGTGATATCGTAGGAAGAACTGAAATAAAATTCATCCCACCACGGGCGCATTCTCCTTCCAAATTTCGCGTGAAGGGTTTAGCGTGCCGTCCTCCCAAGTGAAACGGGGAGGTAAAGAAAACGACCACCACACATCTGATTTGTATTTCAGATTTGGGAGTCCTCTGACCAGATTTAGTTTGTTAATATGAGAAATCTTTCTCAAACTAGCATGTCCTAATCTTTTGTGCCAAACCCATTGCTCTTCAGAAACAGACATAAGGCAAGTCACCTTCTGCTTCTCAAGATCTGAAAGATCAATCTTATAAATGTTGTTCTTTCTCTTGCCTGTAAATAGGATTGAGCCATCCTTCTGACTTACTGCCTTGCAAGACTTTTGATTGAAGATTATATCATAACCATTGTCACTTAATTGACTTATGGACAATAAGTTATGCGTTAATCCTTCTACAAGAAGTACATTAGTTATGGAAGGAGAGTTACCAAGACTTATGGTTCCAGAGCCAATGATTTTGCCCTTCTGATCTCCTCCAAACTTGACTTCTCCACCTGGTTTAAGCACCAGGTCTTGGAATGTAGACCTTCTTCCCGTCATGTGTCGCGAGCACCCAGAGTCCAGGTACCATGACATTTTGCTTTTTGTCCTCTTTGCAGCCAAGGATATCTGCAACAGAAATTATCTTCTCCTTAGGTACCCACAATTTCTTGGGTCCTTTCTTGTTAGTTCTCCTCAAGTTCTGATTGAACTTGGGTTTAGAATAATATTTAACAGGAGGAACCACATTATATTCTTTAGGTTTGTCAGCATGATATTTCTTAGGATGTGTCACATGCTTCTTGGTGTGAACAGTGTTAAAACTCTGTGCATGTGAAGTGAGCCTAATATCATGTGCATGGCCATATTTGAACTGATCATACAATGGCTTGTATGTGATCTTCAGATCATCAATAGGTTCAAATTTATGTGAGGTATCACCCTCATAGCCAAAGCCAAACCTTCTGTTTCCAGAAACACCATATATCATAGAAGCAAGATGACTTCTGCCAATACTTCTAGATAAGAACTTTATGAAGCTCGAGTCATATTCTTTCAGAATATGATTGAGACTTGGAATGGATTTTTCTGTTTCAGAAGGAGATCCACTATCTTTGGATAGATTTAAAACTTTTTCCTTCAGTTCAGAATTTTCCACTTCCAGCTTCTTAGTTTCAAATTCAAACTGCTTTTTCAGCTTTTTGTATTTGATACTAAGATGAGCCTTGAGTTCCAAAAGTTCTGTTAAACTGGAAACTAACTCTTCTCTAGATAGTTCAGAAAATACCTCTTCAGAATCTGATTCTGATGTAGATTCTGATCCATCATCTTCTGTAGCCATCAGCGCGAAGTTGGCTTGCTCTCCTTCAGAGTCTGATTCTGATTCTGATTCAGAATCATCCCATGTTGCCATAAGAACTCTCTTCTTATGAAACTTCTTCTTGGGATTCTCCTTCTGAAGTTTTGGACATTCATTCTTGAAGTGTCCAGGCTCATTGCACTCATAGCAGACAGCCTTCTTCTTGTCAGATCTTCTGTCACCAGAAGATTCTCCTCGTTCAAATCTCTTTGAACTTCTGAAGCCTCTGAACTTCCTTTGCTTGCTTTTCCAGAGTTGGTTTACCCTTCTGGAAATCATGGACAGTTCATCTTCTTCTTCAGATTCTAATTCTTCAAGATCTTCTTCTTTGGCCTGAAAAGCGTTAGTGCATTCTTTAAAATTAGATTTTAATGCAATAGACTTACCTTTCTTTTGAGGCTCGTTTGCGTCCAGCTCTATTTCATGGCTTCTCAAGGCACTGATAAGCTCTTCCAAAGAAACTTCATTCAGATTCTTGGCAATCTTGAATGCAGTCACCATTGGACCCCATCTTCTGGGTAAGCTTCTGATAATCTTTTTTATATGATCAGCCTTGGTGTAGCCTTTATCCAGAACTCTTAATTCAGCAGTTAGCGTTTGAAATCTTGAGAACATCTTCTCAATGTTTTCATCATCCTCCATCTTGAAGGCTTCATATCTTTGGATTAGAGCAAGAGCTTTAGTCTCCTTGACTTGAGCATTTCCCTCATGGGTCATTTTCAATGACTCATATATATCATAGGTCGTTTCCCTGTTAGATATCTTCTCATACTCAGCATGAGAGATAGCATTCAGCAAAACAGTCCTACATTTATGATGATTCTTGAAAAGCTTCTTCTGATCATCATCCATTTCTTGCCTTGTAAGCCTTACGCCACTGGCTTTCACTGGATGTTTGTAACCATCCATCAGAAGATCCCATAGTTCACCATCTAGACCAAGAAAGTAACTTTCCAGTTTATCTTTCCAGTATTCAAAGTTTTCACCATCAAATACTGGTGGTCTAGTATAACCATTGTTACCATTATATTGCTCAGCAGAGCCAGATGTAGATGCAGGTGGGTTTGTTGGAATTTCACCAGCCATCTTTTACTGAACCGTTTTTCTCTTCCTGAATCTTTTCTAAACACGGTTAAGTGCTTGCACCTTAGAACCGGCGCTCTGATGCCAATTGAAGGATAGAAAAACACTTAGAAAGGGGGGGTTTGAATAAGTGTAGTGTAAAAACTTGAACGATAAAAACAAATTGCACAGTTATTTTTATCCTGGTTCGTTGTTAACTAAACTACTCCAGTCCACCCCCTTGGAGTGATTTACCTCACTTGAGGATTTAATCCACTAATCTCAATAGATTACAATGGTTTTCCACTTAGTCCGCGACTAAGTCTTCTAGAGTATCCTGATCACAACCTGATCACTCTAGGAACAATTGCTTAGACACAAGCTAAGACTTTCTAGAGTATCCTGACCACCACGTGATCACTCTAGTTACAACTGCTTAGACACAAGCTAAGACTTCCTAGAGTATCCTGATCACACTTGATCACTCTAGTTACTTACAAATTAATGTAATCAATTCTAAGAGTATTACAATGCTTCTGAAAAGCTATAATCACAACAGTGATATTTCTCTTAAAGTTTAAGCTTAATCTCACTAATATATTACAACAGCAATGTAGTGAGCTTTGATGAAGATGAAGTTTGTGAGCTTTTTATTTGATCAGCGTTTCAGCAAGTTTGTATCAGCAGCGTTGGTAACCTTGCTTCTCATCAGAACTTCATACTTATAGGCACTTGAGGAGATGACCGTTGGAAGCATTTAATGCGTTGCGTATTTCGTACAGCATTGTATTTAATGTTTCACTCTTTTGTCAACTACCTCGAGCCTTGTTTACGCTGTGTCTACTGACGTTGCCTTTAATAGCTTCTAACGTTCCTTTTGTCAGTCAGCGTAGCCGGTCATCTTGTACTTGCTTCTGATCTGATGTTTGTGTATACAACGTTTGAATATCATCAGAGTCAAACAGCTTGGTGCAGAGCATCTTCTTGTCTTCTGACCTTGAAGTGCTTCTGAGCGTGATACCATGAGAACTTCAGTGCTTCTGCTTCTAAACTCAAGTTCTTCTGATGCTTCCATAGACCCATGTTCTGATTCTGCTTTGACCATCTTCTGATGTCTTGCCAGACCATGTTCTGATGTTGCATGCTGAACCTTCTGAGTCAAAGCTTCTGAGCGCTGATTTGTGCATACTCTTTATATATTTCCTGAAAGGGAAATTGCAATGTATTAGAGTACCACATTATCTCATCCAAAATTCATATCCTTGTTATCATCAAAACTAAGAATATTGATCAGAACAAATCTTGTTCTAACACTCTCTTCTGGTGAAGACTCTAGAGGTTATTCAAAAGAATCAGGTTGAGCTAACTTCTCGCATGGATGCGCAAGACACTATCAATGCTGAGTTCCTCTCTTTCATGGAGAGACAGACTGAGAGCAATAATGGGATTCATGTCATGCTGGCCAAGATTATGTATAAGCTAGGGTCGTCTTAGTCCTTTGTGTCTTAGTTTTTTTTTGTTTCTTGCATCTGTCTTCTATGCACCCTCCTTGTATTTTCTGATAATTCTCTTTTGCAATCAATGAAAATTATCCTTCTTTCTCTCATATTGTTTGCTTTTCATCTGAATCTTTTGTGTTTTTTATGTTATGCCAAAAATGGGGAGAAACTGTGATAAATGATCTGATTTATTTTATCAGTTGCTGGGAGAAAGTCTCCACATTTCTAACAGAACTTGCAAGTTCTATGTCTTTGAGTGTTTTTGCAGAAATTGAAGATATTCTTAAAAGCTCAACATGAGAAGCAAATACATGAGGAAAAGCAATTCTGTATGGAATCAAGCTCATGGAAATTTGAAGCAAGCTGAGTGTTGTAAAGCTTCAAGATCAGAAGCAAGAAGGAAGAATGTTCTGATATTCTGATGATAGAATATGCTCTAACACATTCTTATTCCTTATATGTTCTGATGCATGTTTTAGTTCTAAATATGCTCTGAAACATTATTGTTTTTGCTCTGATACGTATTATATGTTCTGATACATATATTATGATCTGATTCATTCATGCTCTGACTTTTGTCGTTTAGTTTGTTCTGTAACATTTCAGGATGTAGAGATGCTCTGATGATGCTCTGGTACATTCAACAATGTTCTGATACAATCTAGCATGCAATGATTCAAGAAGAAATTCAAGCTCTGAAGCTGTCTTATGGAAGCAAGAAGCAGAAGCTATGAATGTTCTGAAGATCTAAGCATATGTGATCGTCTCAACCGAAATGGAAAATACTCAGGGAAGTCCTTTATTTATAAATTTCTTCCAGTATTTATTTCAGGGGGAGATTATTTATCTCAGGGGGAGATTGTTAATCTCAGGGGGAGACATATTCACACACTATATTTATATGCTTATGCTATAGCTGTGTAATTGTCTTTAGCCGTCTGATATTCTGATTGCAAATTCATATCATTTATATATGTTTTTGTCATCATCAAAAAGGGGGAGATTGTTAGAACAAGATTTGTTCTGATCAATATTCTTAGTTTTGATGATAACAATGTATATGAATTTTGTATGAGATAATGTGGTACTCTAATACTACGCAATTTCCATTTCAGGAATTACATAAAGACTATGCACAAAATCAGCGCAAGAAGCACTGACTCAGAAGGTTCAGCATGCAACATCAGAACATGGTCTGGCAAGACATCAGAAGATGGTCAAGAAGAATCAGAACATGGGTCTATGGAAGCATCAAAATAACTTGAGATTAGAAGCAGAAGCACTGGAGTTCTCATGGTATCACGCTTAGAAGCACTTCAAGGTCAGAAGACAAGAAGATGCTCTGCACCAAGCTGTTTGACTCTGATGATATTCAAACGTTGTTTACACAAACATCAGATCAGAAGCAAGTACAAGATGGCAGGCTACGCTGACTGAAAAAAGGAACGTTAGAAGCTATTAAAGGCAACGTCAGTAGACACAGCAAAAGCAAGGCTCGAGGTAGTTGACAAAAGAGTGAAACATTAAATGCAATGTTGTACGGATTACGCAAAGCATTAAATGCTCCCAACGGTTATCTTCTCAAACGCCTATATATTGAAGTTCTGATGAGAAGCTGAATAGAACACTTGCGCAAATATACAGAAACGCTGTCAAATTCAAAAAGCTCTCAAACTTCATCATCAACCTCACTACATTGCTGTTGTAATACTTTAGTGAGATTAAGCTTAAACTTAAGAGAAAATCACAGTTGTGATAATAGCTTTATAAGAAGCATTGTAACTCTTAAAAGAATTTGTTTACATTAAGTTGTAAGAACTAGAGTGATCAGGTTATTGATCAGTATACTCTAGAAAGTCTTAGAGGGTATCTAAGCAGTTTGTTCCTAGAGTGATCACGTTGTGATCAGTATACTCTAGAAGACTTAGAAGTTGTCTAAGTGGAAAACCATTGTAATCTTGTGTGATTAGTGGATTAAATCCTCAGGTGAGGTAAATCACTCCAAGGGGGTGGACTGGAGTAGTTTAGTTAACAATGAACCAGGATAAAAATCATTGTGCAAATAGTTTTTATCTTACAAGTTTTAAAGCTACACTTATCCAAACCCCCCCTTTCTAAGTGTTTTTCTATCCTTCAATCTCATCAATATAATCCTGGAGCAAGATGCGCTTATCATTCTGACAGCATTGGGCATGACACTAATGATTGTTGGCCGTTGAAGAACAAAATCTAGGATATGATCGACGCTGGAGAAATTGAGTTCGACTCTCCTGCAACCATGCATAATCACAACAAGAGTGCTAATATTGTGGATGGCTAGAAGGGCGGATTTTAAGATCATTAATTTTACTTTCAGTTGCAATTTCTTTTTCTGTTTGTTTAAACATTCGACTTATGATAGACATTATCTGTTTTAATAATCATCATCAGTGCATTGCATATGTTTGTCTTGAATAAATTATTTCGCTGTCACTCTTTTTTTACTTAATTATGTCTTTACCTTGCATATGTTTTATGATATTCAACTCCTGCTAAGCTGTAAGCCTTTTAAGGGAGGATGACGAAAACGATACCACAACCTCATACAGTATGCTTTTGAATAGACAATGTTGACGATGTACATGCATTGTTTCAATTCCTAAACAGTGCAGATATAAGGATGTTAATCCATTGTCAACCCCTGTTGAGCCGAAGAAGTAGAAGTTTCTTTCTCATAAAAATTAAACCCTTAATCATAACCTGGGGCAGGGTAGTTACTCAGTCAACTCAATTATACTAGTCGTCGTTTACACAAATAATGATGGGTCCCCGCAACCATTAAGTCAGGCAGTCAATGTCCACTAAAAAGAAAAATGTTAAGTCAAAATCTATGAAGGAGACTTATCAAAAAAATCAAAACATCCCGCTGACTGTAATCTCAAAACAAACAGTTCAGGCAAAAGTTAGGGATAACAAAATCAATGTCAAAAAGAGGTCGCTACAAATCCTCGACAAAATAAAGTGTTACAAAAAAGGATGATTGTCTGTCCCAAATAAGTTCTCGATGCTGAAACCATCATCAAATGTCAATGTTACAACTTCAAAAGCTATGCTAAAGCTGAAACGCAAAGTTAACTGAGCATAGGATCGAAGAACATCACGAATATTGGGATGGGTACAAATAAACTTTGAGCCATTATTCCTTTGTTTCTTAAACCGTGAACCAAGCCACGTTACAACCCCTGAAAGTCCTAACTGAAGCATGGTTAGTTCGAAAGCATACTGTCACCAAAAGGGTATCCCGACTCCTTAAGGTTTACTAAAAATGCTAAGTTGATATTTCGTTTTCACAGACATCACACATCTTGTTTTTACAAATATCATGCTTTTACATCTCCTATTTTAATGTTTTTCAAAAAAACTCAAGACAAACATATGCTTTGCATATCATGACTTCATTATTAAACAAATTCTGCTACATAATTTCAAATGTTAGCATCAGAAAGAATTTGCACAGGGTATGACTAATGACTCAAAGTTATCCCGACCAACAAAGACTACTCCAAGAAGCAATGTCTCCTGCGTATACAAGGGGCATGACATGCTTTTACCAATCAATCTGGGGCAATCAAGTCAAGATTCCGAGAATCTCTCAAAGGCTAACACAATCAGGGGAATACACCCAAGAGGTTCTGAAGCTACTTCCTGATCAGTCAGGGGCATCATGCTAGTTACTAGGGGCATGTCGCCCATAGTACACATCTCATAAAGTCCTCGCAAGGCGAATCTTTCCAAAGTCCATAGCAGCAAGGGAAAACCTATGCAGGTCCAGTTCGACATCTTGATCAAACACTCAGTGTTGTGTCCTACAAGTCCAAGGATGGCAATTACTATAATACTCTGGGCAATGTTCAAATCATCCACGCTTTCCCACAAATCTAGTTTCACAGGATCATATCCCCACTGAGTAATTATTAAAGAAGATACCTTCAAACGTACTCGTCCAACAAAAGACATAGCTCCTCAACAGAGTTCACATATTCGACACCGTCGGTTCCCCGATACTTTTCCCTCCTCCAACATGGTTTATTAATATCTCATCCCCAAGCAGAAATCCTAAATCCCTAGCTGAGCATCTTCAAAACAAAATCAGACAAAAAAATCACGATGACACAGAGATTTATTTTCTCAATCAAGACAGGATAAATCATATTCATACATCATATATCATAAACATATTCATGCATTGCATACATTACCTCATAATAAATTCATAACATGCGTGTTTCTCATTTATTTTGAGAGGCTCGTCATATAATACATGCATCACGACATTGTGTATTTCTAACTTTGTTTTCAGGTTCCACCTCGACAAGCATTCCTTTCAGATATAATCGAGCTGAAGATTTATTCTGACAAGCCTGTTCACATTCCAAAACTTCATGAAATAACTTATCAAGTCTAACGAGCAAGCATTCTCTATCAAATATGGTCTAATGTATGACCCGTTTCGGTATTCTCAATCAGATATGATCTAATGTATGACCCGTTCCGGTATCCTCAGTCAGATATAGTCTAATGTAAGACTCGTTCTAGCATTATCCTTCAAGTGCAAATTTTAAGTCCAAATTCCAATTATTGGGGATCCATTATCAGATTATATAAAAGTTCAAGTCCATTACATGAATAATTCAAATTCAAACAATTACATTCATCCATTTACTATTCAATATCCATAACAAAAAGAAACAAGTTATGAAACGATTAATCAAAATATAAGCCTATTCCATAGTGTATCTCGGCTTTTGATCCCTGTAAATTTCAAGTTCAACCGCAACTCAAACCGCAATGAACAGACCGATACACAACTCAACATAACAGAATTGAAGAAGAAGAGAAGGAGAAAACCACATAACAGAATGCACAAAGATCGTAACAAACTTTTGTGGGGAAGATGGGTTCTCTCGATTCACAAAACCTTCATCCTCTCTCCATAACCGTTTATGGATTCTCCACTCTTCAATAATCATCGGATCTTCATCGCTCTTCATCATCTTCATCTTCCTTAGAGCATAATCTCCACCCTCACTTCATCTGCAACGAATAAACTTCAATCGTTCTGCACTTCATATCCATCCTTAATCTGCAGAATCGAAACAACAGGTTTGCTTCAATCTTCTCCATTTCCGCAAACCTGCAATCAGCAAGAACACAACATCTTCGCCATCAACAACAACTCAGAAGAACGAATCTGAAACAAAAAGAAGAACTCAGAAAAATAAGAAGGAGAAGAAAGAAGATCGAAATATTGGAGGTTGAATGAAACTTACGTATTCTTCACGCGCCACCTTCGGATTGTTCTTCGGACATGTGTTCTTCGTCAAACTTGGAGGTTTTGATCGTGTTTGATTTCCTCGACCGTTGGAATCGTTCTCGTCGAAGAAGATCAAGAAAATTGAAACGGAGATGTGAGGAGAGGGGACACGACTGGGTGGTTAACGGTGGCATTTGCTTTGACATCGTCGAAGGAGGTGGAAGTGATGGCCGCTGCACCATCCACCGATCTCGCGCAAACTGTTTGGAGAGAGGATCGAAGACTGAGACTGATGCAATACGCTAGATGATGAAGGAAACAAAGGTTCATTGTAAAGCCTACACTGCCGCCGTTGCCGGAGAGAGGGAGATATGCGCTGCCGTCGTGTTCTTGATCGTGAGAAGGAGCTTTTCAAATGGAGTTGATTAGTCACAAGTATCAACTCTAAATCCCTTTTCAATTTTAATATTGTGTTTAGTTTTAGTAATTGTTGATGATTGGGATTAATTGAGTAAGAGGCTAATTAACAAAATCGGAATGAATCAGAAAATGTGGATCCAAATGGCATCGAACCTTGGGCCTTCACCGAAATATCTGTTCACACCCTACCAAGAGCCCAACACACCTTTTCCTTTCCTTTTTGTGAATATAATAAAGCATGATGGGCTATCCTCTGGGCTGCAACGCCCAATTACTTCTAATACCCTCCGTTTTCAGTTTAAAACCCTCATGAGCCCATTGCCACCGATTTTTGGCTGAAAATGGAAATAAAAACAATCATTTTGGGCCCTTTTATGATTGGGTCAGCGAAATCATTAGCTTCTACACACTGTTTTCAGCTTTTCACCTCCCTGTGTATATATTTTTCACATTAGGTTTAATTGTTTTAACTAGTTTGCTTCCTATTTCTTTTAGGTAATAAAATGATATAAAAACAATAATTTTGTTAGTTTCTTAGCATGACAAAAAAATAATAAAAACATATAATATTTTTCTTGTTAGAATTTAAATCTTTTGTTATATAGTTTAGTTTTTGTCGTTTTACCCGATTTTACCATTTCGGTGTACCTTTTGATTTGTAAATACTTGCTTTGGTTTCCATAATACTCGTGTACATATTTAACTAACATTTGAGTGCTATTTCTGGTCGTTATCTTACTTTTTCGGTGTAAAGCACCAACACAATTCTGATTGCGATATGTTGTTATCTTTAGCTTGTGTGCTAGTGTGCAAGGTTTTTTGATAGTCACTGATTAGTGTTTATTACCTGAGTGTTCTGCTTTATTTGCGGGACACAATCCCATTATCTCATCTCGTGCTCTCATCTTGGAGACACGTCTCTTTCACTTTATATTTGCTTGCTTGGTTTGCTTGTTCCTCTAGCATGTGCATTGTGATTATGCTCGACGCATATGTCGACCTTTGTTTGCTTACATGGCTAATCAGTGTGCTGACTATTTGCTTTCGCTTTGCTAGCTCGCTCGCGGGATTCTTAGTTTGCTTTCTCTCATCGCTATAGTTTACGGATCATCATCCGTTTGGTATTGATCCAGTTTCATTTTATTTTTCTCGCACTTTGTCGCTTTCACGCATCATCCTTTAACATGAGAAGTAGGACTTAGACATGCATCTGGCCAAGCCCTCGAAAGAGGCTCTGTTTTTGTTGGTGTGTTTACATTTGTGCTTTTGTGGAAGGGAGTCACGGTGTAATAAGTCTTATATGGCACTCTGTTAAGTCCTCGTAGAAGGCACGCGGAAAGGGTTAGCAATCAACCCCCGCCCAATCTCATCGAGTCTGTTCGGTATGTGCACGCTACACGTTGCTCGCTTCTGAACCAGCACAAGATCTTGTTATCGAGTATGTCAGGTAAAGGGTTCATACAATCGGACCCCTGTATTTCCTATAGCTCACGTTGATCAACGTTGACTCTCAGTGTACGCACGCACCGTTTTCCTTTCAGATCCGTGACGGCTTGGTTGCTGAGAGGGACCCGCTCCTCTTGTCTATGGCCCGATCATTTTTGCGAGGTCTAATGGTTGGTTGACTCGGTTGATTTTTTCCCCTTGGCTATGGCGGGACCGCTTTTCTATTACTTGGCCAATGCCAGTAGTTTGTTTGCTTTACGAGCGGAGCTCGTTTGTGTGATACACTTGTATGTTGTTTCTGTTTTCCCCCATAGGTTGCTAGTTTAGTTTAGACTTGTACCCTTTGTATGATAACATTAGGTAGCAAGATATCCCCCTTAGCTTAGGATTTCCTCATGCATTCTTTAAAACACAAACCACACTCTTTGATTTTCTTTTCTTAAGAGCTTGTTATTTCCGCTCCATTCCCAGCATAAGTCTCCAAAGGTCGAGTAGCGGAGTGTGAATGTAACTCGTTCACCTAAAAAATACAAAACAAACAAAAATTAATTAGTCGAGCTATGGTACCTATTGTTAGAACAAGATGTGTTCTGATCAATATTCTTAGTTTTGATGATAACAAGCATATGAATTTGGTATGAGATAATGTGGTACTCTAATACTATGCAATTTCCATTTCTGGAATTATATAAAGAGTATGCACAAAATCAGCGCAAGAAGCACTGACTCAGAAGGTTCAGCGTGCAACATCAGAACATGGTTTGGCAAGACATCAGAAGATGGTCAAGCAGAATCAGAACATGGGTCTATGGAAGCATCAGAAGAACTTGAGATCAGAAGCAGAAGCACTGAAGGTCTCATGGTATCACGCTCAGAAGCACTTCAAGGTCAGAAGACAAGAAGATGCTCTGCACCAAGCTGTTTGACTCTGATGATATTCAAACGTCAGTAGACACAGCGAAAGCAAGGCTTGAGGTAGTTGACAAAAGAGTGAAACATTAAATGCAATGTTGTACGGATTACGCAAAGCATTAAATGCTCCCAACGGCCATCTTCTCAAGCTCCTATAAATATGAAGTTCTGATGAGAAGCAATGTGACGAACTCTGAACCAACTTGCACAAACGCTGTTCAAATCAAAAGCTCTCAAACTTCATCATCAAACTCACTACATTGCTGTTGTAATATCTTAGTGAAATTAAGCTTAAACTTAAGAGAAAATCACAGTTGTGATAATAGCTTTATAAGAAGCATTGTAACTCTTAAAAAGAATTTGTTTACATTAAGTTGTAAGAACTAGAGTGATCAGGTTGTTGATCAGTATACTTTAGAAAGTCTTAGAGGGTATCTAACCAGATTGTTCCTAGAGTGATCAGGTTGTGATCAGTATACTCTAGAAGACTTAGCAGTTGTCTAAGTGGAAAACCATTGTAATCACGTGTGATTAGTGGATTAAATCCTCAGGTGAGGTAAATCACTCCAAGGGGGTGGACTAGAGTAGTTTAGTTAACAACGAACCAGGATAAAAATCATTGTGCAAATAGTTTTTATCTTACAAGTTTTAAAGCTACACTTATTCAAACCCCCCCCCTTTATAAGTGTTTTTCTATCCTTCAATTAGCATCAGAGCACCGGTTCTAAGGTGCAAGCACTTAACCGTGCTTAGAAAAGATTCGGGAAGAGAAAAACGCTTCAGTAAAGGATGGCTGGTGAAGATCCTAACCCTACATCTACATCTGGCTCTCCTGAGCAATACAATGGAAATGGTAACAATGGTTATACTAGACCACCAGTATTTGATGGTGAAAACTTTGAATACTGGAAAGATAAACTTGAAAGTTACTTCCTTGGTCTAGATGGTGAATTATGGGATCTTCTGATGGATGGTTACAAACATCCAGTGAAAGCTACTGGCGTAAGGCTTACAAGACAAGAAATGAATGATGATCAAAAGAAGCTATTCAAAAATCATCATAAATGTAGGACTGTTTTGCTGAATGCTATCTCTCATGCTGAGTATGAGAAGATATCTAACAGGGAAACTGCCTATGATATATATGAGTCATTGAAGATGACCCATGAAGAAAATACTCAAGTCAAGGAGACCAAAGCTCTGGCTCTAATCCAGAAATATGAAGCCTTCAAGATGGAGGATGATGAAAACATTGAGAAGATGTTCTCAAGATTTCAAACGCTAACTGCTGGATTAAGAGTTCTGGACAAAGGCTACACCAAGGCTGATCATGTAAAGAAGATCATCAGAAGCTTTCCTAGAAGATGGGGTCCAATGGTGACTGCATTCAAGATTGCAAAGAATCTGAATGAGGTTTCGTTGGAAGAGCTAATCAGTGCCTTGAGAAGCCATGAGATAGAGCTGGATGCAAATGAGCCTCAGAAGAAAGGTAAGTCTATTGCAGTAAAATCTAATTTTAAAAAATGCACTAACACTTTTCAGGCTGAAGAAGTAGATTCTGAAGAATCAGAATCAGAAGAAGAAGATGAACTGTCCATGATCTCCAGAAAGGTAAACCAACTCAGGAAGAGCAAGCAAAGGAAGTTCAAGAGCTTCAGAAGCTCAAATAAGCTTGAAAGAGGAGAATCTTCTAGTGGCAGAAGATCTGACAAGAAGAAGGTCATCTGCTATGAGTGCAATGAGCCTGGACACTTCAAGAATGAATGTCCAAAACTTCAGAAGGAGAATCCCAAGAAGAAGTTTCATAAGAAGAAGAGTCTTATGGCAACATGGGATGATTCTGAATCAGAATCAGAATCAGATTCTGAAGGCGAGCAAGCTAACTTTGCACTGATGGCCACAGTGGATAATAGATCAGAATCTACATCAAACTCAGATTCTGAAGAGGTATTTTCTGAACTATCTAGAGAAGAGTTAGTTTCCAGTTTAACTGAACTTCTGGAACTATAGGCTCATCTTAGTATCAAATACAAAAAGCTGAAAAAGCAATTTGAATTTGAAACCAAGAAGCTGGAAGTGGAGAACACTGAACTAAAGGAAAAAGTTTTAAAATTATCCAAAGATACTGGATCTCCTTTTGAATGAGAAAAATCCATTCCTAGTCTAAATCATATTCTGAAAGAATATGACTCGAGCTTCAAAAAGTTCCTATCTAGAAGTATTGGCAGAAGTCATCTTGCTTCTATGATATATGGTGTTTCTGGAAACAAAAGGTTTGGTTTTGGCCATGAGGGTGATACCTCACATAAATTTGAACCTGTTGATGATTTGAAAATCACATACAAGCCATTGTATGATCAGTTCAAATATGGCCACTGACATGATATTAGGCTCACTTCACATGCACAGAGTTTTAACATTATACACACAAAGAAGCATGTGACAAAACCTAAAAAATATCATGCTGCCAAACCAAAAGAATATCATGTTGTTCCTCCTGTTAACTATTATGCTAAACCCAAGTTCAAACAGAACTTGAGGAAAACTAACAAGAAAGGACCCAAGAAACTGTGGGCACCTAAGGAGAAGATAATTTTTGTTGCAGATATCCTTAGCAGCAAAGAAGACAAAGCACAAAATGTCATGGTACCTGGACTCTGGGTGCTCGCGACACATGACGAGAAGAAGGTCTATGTTCCAAGACCTGGTGCTTAAATCTGGTGGAGAAATCAAGTTTGGAGGATATCAGAAGGGCAAGATTATTGGCTCTGGAACCATAAGTATTGGTAACTCTCCTTCCATAACTAATGTACTTCTTGTAGAAAGATTAACACATAACTTAGTGTCCATAAGCCAATTAAGTGACAATGGTTATGATATAATCTTCAATCAAAAGTCTTGCAAGGCTGTAAGTCAGAAGGATGGCTCAATCCTATTTACAGGCAAGAGAAAGAACAACATTTATAAGATTGATCTTTCTGATCTTGAGAAGCAGAAGGTGACTTGCCTTATGTCTATTTCTGAAGAGCAATGGGTCTGGCACAGAAGATTAAGACATGATAGTTTGAGAAAGATTTCTCAGATTAACAAACTAAATCTGGCCAGAGGGCTCCCAAATCTGAAATACAAATCAGATGCTCTTTGTGAAGCATGTCAGAAGGGCAAGTTCTCCAAACCTGCATTCAAATCTAAGAATGTTGTCTCTTCCTCAAGGCCGTTAGAACTTCTGCATATTGATCTGTTTGGACTAGTCAAAACAGCATCTGTCAGAGGGAAGAAATATGGATTAGTCATCGTAGATGATTATAGCCGCTGAACATGGGTAAAGTTCTTAAAACACAAGGATGAGTCTCATTTAGTGTTCTTTGAATTCTGCACTCAGATCTAATCTGAGAAGGAGTGCAAAATCATAAAGGTCAGAAGTGACCATGGTGGCGAATTTGAGAACAGATTCTTTGAGGAGTTCTTCAAAGAAAATGGTATTGCCCATGATTTCTCTTGCCCTAGAACTCCACAGCAAAATGGAGTTGTAGAGCGAAAGAATAGGACTCTGCAAGAAATGGCCAGAACCATGATCAATGAGACCAATATGGCTAAGCACTTCTGGGCAGAAGCAATAAACACTGCATGTTATATTCAAAATAGAATCTCTATAAGACCTATTCTAAATAAGACTCCTTATGAATTGTGGAAGAACAGAAAGCCCAACATTTCATATTTTCATCCTTTTGGATGTGTGTGTTTTATTCTGAATACTAAAGATTATCTTGGTAAGTTTGATTCTAAGGCACAAAAATGTTTTCTTCTTGGATATTCTGAATGCTCTAAAGGCTACAGGGTATATAATACTGAAACATTGGTTGTAGAAAAATCAATCAATATCAGTTTTGATGATAAGCTTGGTCTTGAAAAGCCAGAGCAGTTTGAGAATTTTGCAGATATAGATATTGACATATCAGAAGATGTAGAACCAAGAAGCAAAGTTCCAGAAGCTGAAAGTCTCAGAAGCAATGGATCAGAAGATCAAGTTGCTGCATCTTTAGAAAATCTCAGAATTTCTGAAGAGCCAACAGTCAGAAGATCTTCTAGAAGATGTGATCCTTGGAAAGAAAGATGATCCTATCAGAACAAGAGCATTCCTTAAGAACAATGCAGAATGTCAATTAGGTCTTGTTTCTTTGATCGAGCCAACTTCTGTTGATCAAGCTCTAGAAGATCCAGACTGAATAATTGCCATGCAAGAAGAACTGAATCAGTTTACAAGGAATGATGTATGGGATTTGGTTCCAACACCAAAAGGATTCAACATCATTGGTACAAAGTGGGTGTTCAGAAACAAGCTTAGTGAGAAGGGAGAAATGGTAAGAAATAAAGCCAGACTGGTGGCTCAGGGATATAGTCAGCAAGAAGGGATTGACTATACAGAAACCTTTGCACTAGTGGCCAGGTTAGAATCTATTCACTCATTAATTTCTTTTGCCACTCAGCATAATATCACTCTGTATCAGATGGATGTTAAGAGTGCCTTCTTAAATGGTTATATAGACGAGGAAGTCTATGTCCACCAACCTTCTGGTTTTGAAGACTCTAAGTCTCCAAAACATGTTTTCAAACTTAAGAAATCATTATATGGATTGAAGCAAGCTCCTAGAGCTTGGTACGAAAGATTAAGTTCTTTCCTTCTGGACAATGGTTTCACTAGAGGACAAGTGGATACGACCCTTTTCTGTAAAACGTCTAAGAAGGGCATTTTAATTTGTCAAATTTATGTTGATGATATTATCTTTGGAACATCTAATGTTGCACTTGGAAAGGAGTTTGCTAAGTCTATGCAGGCTGAATTTGAAATGAGTATGATGGGTGAACTCAAGTATTTCCTTGGGATTCAAATCAATCAAACTTCTGATGGAACTTATGTTCATCAAACGAAGTATGTGAAAGAACTTCTGAAGAAGTTTAATCTTTTGAAAGCAAAGAAGCCAAAACTCCTATGCATCCAACGGGTGTTCTAGGTAAGGATGAGGTAAGTAAGAAGGTTGATCAGAAGTTGAACAGAGGTATGATTGGATCTCTTCTAAATTTAACTGCTTCTAGACCTGACATTCTATTCAGTGTTTGTTTGTGTGCTAGATTCCAATCAGATCCTAGAGAATCTCTCTTAACTGCTGTTAAGAGAATTCTAAGGTATCTGAAAGGTACTACTAATGTTGGTTTAGTCTACAGAAGATCTAAAGAATACAACTTAGTAGGATTCTGTGATGCTGACTATGTTGGAGATAGAATTGAAAGGAAGAGCACTTCTGGAAGTTGTCAATTTCTTGGAAGTCATTTGATCTCCTGGTACAGCAAAAAGCAAACTACCACAGCCCTCTCGACAACAGAAGCAGAATATGTTGCTGCTGCTGGGTGTAGCACACAAATGCTCTGGATGAAGAGTCAGCTAGAAGACTATCAAATATATGAGAGTAACATTCCTATCTTATGTGATAATACTTCTGCTATATGTTTATCTAAGAATCCTATCTTACATTCCAAAGCTAAACATATTGAGATTAAACATCATTTTATGAGGGACTATGTTCAGAAGGGTGTTCTCTCTTTGAACTTTGTGGATACAGACCATCAATGGGCTGATATCTTTACAAAACCCCTTGCTGAAGATAGGTTTAAGTTCATTCTGAAGAATATCAGTGTGGATTTATGCCCAGAATGAGAAGATGAGAAGATCTTATGTATGGTTATCCTCTGAAATGCGTCAGAATTAGGTGTTTATAAGAAGTTCTGATAATGATCAATTAGAAGTTATGATTCTGTTATCACTAACGTTTCATTATCTAAGTTGATTCGGAAGCTCTTTTAAAGCAAAACAGCTGCCACCAGTCTTTCCAGAAAATGAACACGTGTTCACTATTTTTGGACAAGCATGCGTGCAGTTGAGGAGACGCCGCCCTAGGTAACTGTGCAAATCATTTCATTTTGTCACTTTATCTCTCCTAACGTCATATCTCATTAAATGCATATTGATATCATGTTTTTCTGTAATCATTTCATTTAAACAACATTTCATTTATTATTTTCTTTTATTCAAACCGTTTAAATAACCCGCTTCATCTTCATTTCATCTATTTTGCTCTCTCTCTATTCATTTGTTTCTCTCTTTGCATTCTTCGCTCAAACCCTAGTTTTTGATCTGTAACCAAGCACTTCGTCATGTATTCTTCATCAAGCTCCTCTAGCCCAGCAGAAATACTCTCTTCTACTCAAATACTTCTAAGAAAGCGTGGGTATGCTCCGTCGAAGACATGCACCATTCCTACTGAAGATTTGGAGGTTCTATGTGAGTCTGCTGTGGATTTTGAAAACCTGAAAGCAAATGGTTTCCATCCTGATGCAAGGATCTTGGCACAAGGATGGTCAAACTATCTTGATAGATTGGTTGGACCAATTTATCCGGCCCTTGTGAAAGACTTCTAGGTTCATGCAACGGTTACTCCAACTGCTATCATCTCCTTCGTGTTAGGGCATGAAGTTGTGGTCACTGAGAAGTTGATCCGGAAGTTATACAACCTGGATGATGAAGAAGGATGCACTGGTCTTCTTCCTGGAAGAGTTAGTTGGCTACAGGTTGAAAAACAAATCTCATTTGCTACCGGTATTGATTCTCATAAAACTGGTACATTGAGGGCGTTTTATCAAGTGTGGGCTGAAATAAATCTGGGTTCTCTCCATCACAGAAGAAAATCATTCTCCTCCTCCTACCTCAGTCCTGATCACAAATACACTCTTTTCTGCATTGGAAGAAGATTTGAACTCAACATCTCCAACATTCTTTTTCAGAATCTGAAGATGTCTATTACTGAATCAAGAGATGAAGAACGTGCTAAGTGTCCTCATCTGCCAAGAGATGCTATTCCTTTCGCCAGAATGATCTCAGATATTCTGATAGAAAGTGATTTGATGGATTCTATAAGGACTACTGAAACGTCCCAATTTCTTGGAGTTACTCAAGGTCCTGTCTTCAATGGTGTTGATCTGTTTAGACTGGATCTTATCAGGGAGGTAACTTCTGTTGGTACAAGCTTCCCAGATATTCTGTCTAGAAGAGTTCCCATTGAAGGCTTTGCTACATTGTTCCAAGCAGAACTTCGCAAGGCTGTCAAGCACTACTTGGAAGCTTCTGTTAGGACCCAATCTTCTGTTGATCCTGCGTGGATTCGTGGAAGAGTGCTTCCTTCTCTGGCTGGTCTTTTGAAGAAGGATCAGAAGAAGCAAGAAGCAAGGCTAAAAAGAAAGGCTCAAGAAGATGAGGCCAAGCAAGCCAAGAAGCAGAGGGTCACCTATGATCTTGACAAGGTTAACATTCTAGAATATCAACAGCAGCGCATAAGAGAATCTCTCCGTGCTTCAAGAACTGCCAACATTTCCAGGCATATTTTCACTCCTCCTTCTGAACCACAAAATACCTTTACCATACCAAATCCTCCTCCACCATCTCTTTCTACACCTGTCCTAAACCCCACACCACTAAATATCCATCCCCCAACTCCTTCTGATATTCCATCCTCATAAACCCCTGTCATAGATATACCATCCTCCTCAATCATCCCCACAGATATTCCATCTTATTCAACCACAGCACCTCCACCTTCTTTATCCCATCCCCTAACTACCAGAAAATCCAACCCATACTGCCTTCTCTACCCTGACTACAAACTCACCTTCAACCCTCCTGAACCTGAACCCCATATCTACCTGGAGCTATTCAGAAATGAAGTTATCAGTCGGCTGGATCTCTTAAAGGATGCTTTCTTCAATAATCGTGATGATGTTTCTACAAGAAACCTCTGGAGAAGCTTTCGCCAGGATTTTCAAGTTGGAGCTATGGCTGTTCAGAAGAGACTAGTGGCTGTTGCTCCTGGCTATGCTGGTTATCTTCTTGAGGTTGATAATGGTGTCTATTATCACCCCATCAGAAACAGGAGAGCTCTTTAGGAGAAGCTGTTTTTTAGATGAGCTGTTGGACAACCCTTGCAGAGAGATTGTGGTTTGGAGACCTCGGTATCCAGTTCTGACTGGAGACTTCAAATCTTTGTTTGACTTTCTGAGGGAGAATCCTTCTGAAGAAGATCCTGATTTGGTCATCCCAGAAGTTGTTGATCCTCCAGAAGTTGAAGGTCCTTCTGCTCCAAGGAATCTAGCTGCCATTCTTCAGGCTCTTGAGAATGGAGATTCTGAGGTGCCTGCTGCAGAATATGATGGAGATACTTCTATGGAAGAAGCAGATGTTGAAGATCATCTTGCTGAGACTATTCTTGTTGAGGAAAATCTTAATGATGATCTAACAATGGAAGCTGCGGTTCAGAATGCTATCTCTCTGGACAGAAGTTGTGAAGCTTCTTGATCGGTCACCATTTCTAGTAAGTTTCCACACCTTTTTCCGATCAAAAGTTGTAATCTTGGTAATACAATGTGGCATTGTTTTAAGTTTTTATATAAGTTCCTTAGTTTTTCGGTTGTTTGAGCTTTTACATTATTAGTGTGTTTAAGCTTCATAAAAATGCCATTTTATGCGTTGGTTGTTAGTATGTTGTTGGCCAGGTTAATCCCGAGAAAGATGGCGCTCCGAGGCGAGAAAAAGGAGCTGAAAGAGCTAAAGAAGAGGCCAACACGGGCACCCGTGTGCACCCACACGGCCGTGTCAAAAGCTGCCTGGAAAGTGGATTCTGGAGAGCAAAACAGAGGTTTTACACGGGCACCCGTGTTCCTGCACACGGCCCGTGTGGAAAAGTGCCCAGAAAGTGAATTTTGAGGTGAGGGCCAGATGGACAACACGGGCACCCGTGTTCCTGCACACGGCCCGTGTTGTTGAGCGCGGGCAGATGTTCTAATTTTGATATTTTGGAAACCTTGGGCCTCATTAAGGGTATTTCGGTCATTCCGGATACTGAGTGAGTGAAGCAACACTACTAAAACCTAACAGGAATAGAAGAGAGGCATCTTGGATCATCGAGCAGAGAGAATTACAGAGAAAGAAGAGTCAAGGGTTTTGGAAGAAGATCTTCAAGAGCACTGGCGATTGGAGATCATATCAACCACTAATTTCTTGTAATGACTTCAATTACTCTTGTTGTTTTCTTTATCATTATGAGTAGCTAAACAACACTATGCTAGGGGTGATGTCCATGAATCTTTTTATGTGATGAATTGTCACAACCGTTGTTGATGAATTTGATGTTTAATTATAAATTGAGTTTTTGATTCATTGTTCTTAATGCTTTATTATATTGGAAAGTATCTTATCGTTCTATGGTTAGGGTTTGGCGTGACAAACCTCCCTAATGCTTGTGAATCAAAACACTTCCGGCAAATCGCTTAGGAATAAGGATTGCACTTTAGTGATCATTCATTCTAGACTCTAATGCATAAAAGACCTAATACTAAATTCAGTTATTGAGGAATTGAGATTGTCTAATTAGTGTTAAGGGGTTCTTCACTAAGGAATTAGGGAGAACTATTTATAGAATTGATACACAGTTATAATTAAATCATCTCATGAACACGGTGGTTTCAAGGAGTTACATAGGATTCATACATCTACCTTAGCATATCTGCTCATATTTGCACCAAGCTATCTTTTATTTAGTGTTTTATTTATTTCTAGTAATTCTAATTAATCAAACAAACCAAAACAACCCCCATGATATTTTTGTTCAATTGAATCATTGTGAAACTTGTAGTTTACACGCAGTCCGCGAGTTCGATACTGGGTATTTACCCTTCTTTACTACTACATCGAGGAAATAGTACACTTGCTATAATTTCCCGATCAAGTTTTTGGCGCCGTTGCCGGGGACTGCCAAACTATAAGCCGAACTCTAAGTCAATTGAAATTTTGTTGCTCTGCGACCAAAATTTTATTTTTATCTGTTATTTTAATTTCGTTGCAGTCTTGTATCTGTTCTAACTGTTGTCTAACTGTTTATGCGAGGTCAGACCTCAGCTAAATTTTCCTTTGACACAGAACCAGAAAGAGCTCTGCACGAGAGACGCCGCAAGGCAAGACTTGAAAGACTGGCAGCACCAAGTGCAAGTCTTAGTGTTCCACATCAGGAAAGCGACGACGAAGTGTCTGTGCACTCGGAGCACAGCGACTCGGACTTTGACAGGGAGATAGTTAAGGAACCAGTTAACATGGCTGGAAATCAACCCCCTGCAGAAAGATTGTTAGGGGACTATGGAGGGGCAAATGCTCACCCCAACCGGATGACTATTGTTAATCAACCTGTGAATGTGGCACATTTTCAATTGCATCCATCCACCATTCGCCAGTTAGAGAGCAAGCCGTTCTCCGGAAGAATTAACGAGGATGCAAATAAGCATCTTCAGAGATTTCTCACTACGACAACTTCATTGAAGATCGAAGGTCATTCAGAGGAGGCTAAGAGACTTGTTATGTTCCCGTTTACACTTACTGATGACGCAGAGGAGTGGTTTTACTCACTTCCGGCTGCAAGTATCACGACATGGCAAGAGATGGAAACGGCATTCCTCAATGAATATTTTCCTGCGTCGGTGTTTATCCGAAAAAGATATGACATTGTCAATTTCAAACAAAAAGAGGGGGAATCATTGGGGGATGCATACAAGAGGTTCAAAAGGTGTTTGACTGCATGTCCTACTCATAACATGGACGCTACCGAGCAAATGCAGAATTTTGTGAATGGGTTGCGACTCAAGACAAAGCAGCTTATTGATACCGCTGCTGGTGGTTCAACAAATTTTGCTACAGCCACAGTTATGAAAAGGATCATAGAGGCAATTGCTGCTAACGAGCATCTTGAGTTGTATGATCGAACCATGAACCAACCGGAGGGTAAAATTGATTTGAAATTGCCAGAGCAGGTTGTTAAGATGGAGGATCAGATTGCTGCAGAGGTAGAGAGAAGGTTAAAAAAGATGAATATTGGAACTCAGACAGTAGCACAGGTAGAACCAGTTAAAGCGGTTCTTTGTGAAATATGTGGTGGACCGCACTTTGCTATGCATTGTGTAGCAACTCAAGAACAGGTTGAGCAAATTCATATGTTGAGGCAAAACAATCCTTATGCCAACACATATAATCCGGGGTGGAAAAATCATCCGAATTTCTCATGGAAAGACCAGCAAGGAAACGTCCAGAAGCAGGTTCAAGGACAACAACCATATCAGCCTCAGACTCAACAATACCAACCACAGGGACAACAATATCGTCCGCAACAACAATTCCAACATCATCCTCAACAATTTCAACAACAGGTACCAAAGAAAGAAGATTGGGAGATCGCTCTTGAAAAAGTGGCAACCCAAAACTCTCAGTTTCAGGAAGAGACAAGAGCCAACCTCAGGAACACCACGGCTTCAATTAAAAATCTTGAAGTTCAAATGGGTCAAATAGCACAACATCTCACTTTACAGCCACAAGGAAACTTTCCGAGCGAAACTGTGAAAGATCAGAAAAATCTGGAGAAGATCAATGCTGTTTCAACAAGAAGTAAAAAGGTGTTAGAATCGGAAAAAGAAAAAGAAGAGATAGATGACCCTATGGTGATAGATGTAGATTTGGAAATAAGAGAGAACCCAAGAGAGCCAGAAGTGGTGATACCACCAGTTAAACCACCTGAAGAAAAAAATAAGAAAAAGGCTGAACCGGCGATCAAACTACCTTTCCCTTCCAGAGTGACAAAGAAGGATTCAAAAGACAACGACTTTGAGAAATTTACTGAATTGTTCAAAAAGCTAGAGGTGAATTTACCCTTCTTCGAAGCACTTGAGCACATGCCATTGTATAAGAAATTTCTGAAGGAGGTAATGACAAAGAAGAGATCAGTGGAAGGAGAACAAAAGATTGCAACTGAGAAGTGCGGTTTAGTCTCGTCAGTAAGGAAGATCCCAACCAAGAGGAAAGACCCTGGAGCTGTGGCGATACCATGCACTATCAAGAATCGAATGTTCAAAAAGGCACTCATTGATTCTGGTTCCAGTGTGAGTTTAATGCCACTATCTATTTTCAAAAAGCTTGAATTGGGAGAGGTTAAGGAAAGTAAGAAAAAGTTAAGGTTCGCTGATCACACCACCAAGAAATCTTATGGGGTAGCTGAAGATGTACTAGTGGAGGTTGACAAATTTGTATTCCCTGTTGACTTCCACATCATGGACATTCCGGAAGACGAAGAAACACCTATCCTTCTTGGGAGACCCTTTTTGTTGACAGGCCGCTGCAACTTTGACATTGAAAAAGGGACACTAACGCTAAAATCATTTGATGAAGAAGTAACCTTGAAGATGTTAGGAGTTAAGAAACATAGGACAGGTGTAAATGATCAAACTTTTGTGGATATGGCGGAAAGTGAAAAAAAAGACAAAAGGCCTGAACAGCTCCAAGAAAAAGTCTCAAGCATAACCTCTCGGGTGGAAACAACTCAGGGAGCTATCAAAAATCCCAAGAAGGCTAAGGAAGTCAAGAAGAATGCGGGAAGTGAGTTGAAGAGAAAAGTGGTCTATGCTTATCATCTTCATGAGTTCTTGGGTGAGAAAGTAACAAGCAACAAAGTTTGGAAAAGGAAATACCCTCCATAATAAAGGGTAATGGACCGTCGAGCCATGCGACGTTAAACGAAGCGCTTCGTGGGAGGCAACCCACGCTTGTTTTCATTAACATGTGCTTTTGTTTTCTTTATTTTGTTTTAGTGCAGGTAGTAGAGTTTGAACAGGTAGGAGCAACTCGAAGAAGGTACAAGTTGATGCTAAAAAGATCATCAACACGGGCGCCCGTGTGTAGCAACACGGCCCGTGTTGAGCCATACTCAGTTGAAAAATGAATTTTTTTTAGGAAAGCTTCAGCACCTGCAACACGGCCACCCGTGTGCAGGAACACGGTCCGTGTTCAGCAACACGGCCACCCGTGTGCATCCACACGGCCGTGTGGTCTATGCGGGCCAGAATTTTAAAATTTTTCCCACTCTTCCATGTGGGCCCCACCTGCGTTATATCTCTCTTCTTCCTCCACCCATTCACTTTTCTCACTTCTCACTCACTTTCTCCATTGAAACCTAGCCTCCACCTTCACTAAAGTCACTCACCCACCATCAAACACCCACTTAATCACCATATTGCCTTCACAAAAGTTACTCCACTCATCATCCTCTACATTCCTATCGGTTTAGATTTTGATTTCTCTGCATTTTAATTTCTGCGAATTTTTCCTTTTGTGTGTTGTTTCTTGTTTTGTATTTCTGCAGAGATTTTATCATGCCTCCCCGAAAGACAACTCAGCGCCGCAACGTAAGGGATGATTTTCTTGCAGAATCCTCCCAACCAAGACAACGTGTCCGTCGCGCTTCTAGTCGCGCAACCGGTCGTGGGAGGGACGAAGAAGAGAATGCCCATGGCATTACATTTGCCCTTCCTGAGCACAAAGCCAGGTATGATGTATTAGTGCAGCGTACTTTACTCCCGACCCGGTATATTTGTGATGAGACCCTTGTAAAGTTAGGCCTTAAGGATGAAGTGTACCGCATGTTTCACAACATCGGGATGTTACCGTTTATGTTATTTGAGGCACCGACTTATGAGGGTCTAACTCTTGAGTTTCTGAGCACGGTAGATTTTAAGTTGAGGCACAAATGGAATGGCTCCGAAATGGAGTATTTTGGTAATCTTGAATTCTATATGTTTGGAAATAAGCACACTCTTTCTGTAGAACAGGTTGGGGAAGCCTTAAAATTACCTTCTGCAGGACCAGGAGCCCCACCTGAAACTTTCCCTGCTTGTGAATTTTGGGAAGCTATAACTGGTTCACCGGGGTACAATCCTAGTAGGGCTAAGGCCTCAGGGATTCATAACCCATGCTTCAGGTATGCTCAGAAAGGGTTAGCCTTTACCCTTTTTGCGAGGGGAGATAGCACAGGGGTGTGTGCTAAGAGGGAACTGTTCCTGCTAAATAATATGATTGAGGTAAGTCGTGTAAATGTGGCCGCTTTTGCTGCTAATCACCTTAAACAGGTGGGGAATGCCTCTTCGGGAGAGATCTCTGTGGGTGGGATGATCACCCAGCTAGCTGATTACCTAGAGTATAGTCAACTCTTGATAGAGGAGCCCTCTATCCCAGGTAAGAAGATTGACATGCAGACTCTTGTCAATCAAAAAATGATTGTAGTCCAGCCAGGGTACTACTCTCTCATGATGCACGGGCAGCACATTATGGCACTACCGGCACCTGACACTATTTCTATTGCTAACCGTGCTAACTGGCTGTATGTAGCTACAGGTGGTGATATGGGTGAAAGCCCTCCACATGGTCATAACTTTGCAGGTGATGACATGGAGGATGACATGCCTAACCAGGATCATCCGGTACCACCCCCCCAACAATTCTTCCAGCACACTGATGGGTCATCCTCCATGACTCAAGATCAATGGGGGTGGGTACAGACGGAGATTGGAGCCCTCCGGACTGAGCAGACACGGCAAGGTGTTGAGTTGTTTCGGCAAGGGGCAGTGATAGATGATGTCCAGGAGATGATGCGCCGCCTTATGATGCATTATCCTCAGGATCCCCCTCCTCCACCACCATTTCAGTAAGCGGGTAGGCCCTGTCACACTGGAATTTAAACATTGCGGACAATGTTTCGTTCAAGTGTGGGGGAGGGTCTTACTTCTTATTTTATTTTGCTTTATTGTCTTATTTTTATTTTAGTTGCTTTATTGTTTTCTACTTTCTGTTTTTGAATTTTGACCAGTTCTTTGTCTTTCTGTTTTGTTTTTATTTCGAGTTTCAATGCTGCCATGGTGTTACCAGGTTCGATACAAGTCGGAAAAGGTGCAAACGAATAGAAAGTGGTTGAACAACACAACTCACACTTAATCTCTACAGGCACCACAGAAGTTGACACAACCAAGAAAAGAAGGTAGGACGCAAGGAAGCACACTGAACCAAGAAAGAGTATGGTGAACTTTTGATGAAAGGAAATGGCAAAACACTTAGAGTACGTTGAAGCATGCAAGCTTAACCGACCCGGTGAGACATCAGAGCCAAATGCATAACATCCATATGAGAGTCAAGTTCAGGTATGGCACTATTCACTTTGATTTTGCGTATTTTCTCATAACACAAGCACACTATGAAAGCGCACACTGAGGCAAGTTTTTTAGCTAAAGAAGGTTTAAACCCCATTCTTAAGATACAGATCAAAATGAGTGAAGAAGTGAAACCTATGTGATGCCGAGCACTTAAAACCAATCGTTATCCCATTCCTTGTTAACCCACCAAACCTAAGCCACGTTTCAACCCGAAGACCTCATAAAGTGTGTGTGATCCTTGTGTGTAGTGATTTGAGAATTTATTCAAAGTTAAAAGTAATATGCATGCCTTGATACTATGAGTGTAAACACCTTAACCCGGAGAGATTTTGTGAGAATGTGAAAAGCTTGCAGGTGATAGACGTGCTCGAAGGTGGGAATGCCATGGATAGTCGGAAGAAGGGAACCTTACACTTGATTGCTAAGTGTAGGAACCTTGCGAAAAACCTGGTTGTGTTGTGGAGAAAAGAATCTTGTCGGTGACCTTTTGTTTTGACTCGATACATCACTTGAGGACAAGCAATGAGATAAGTGTGGGGTTGTGATCGGTCACCATTTCTAGTAAGTTTCCACACCTTTTTCCGATCAAAAGTTGTAATCTTGGTAATACAATGTGGCATTGTTTTAAGTTTTTATATAAGTTCCTTAGTTTTTCGGTTGTTTGAGCTTTTACATTATTAGTGTGTTTAAGCTTCATAAAAATGCCATTTTATGCGTTGGTTGTTAGTATGTTGTTGGCCAGGTTAATCCCGAGAAAGATGGCGCTCCGAGGCGAGAAAAAGGAGCTGAAAGAGCTAAAGAAGAGGCCAACACGGGCACCCGTGTGCACCCACACGGCCGTGTCAAAAGCTGCCTGGAAAGTGGATTCTGGAGAGCAAAACAGAGGTTTTACACGGGCACCCGTGTTCCTGCACACGGCCCGTGTGGAAAAGTGCCCAGAAAGTGAATTTTGAGGTGAGGGCCAGATGGACAACACGGGCACCCGTGTTCCTGCACACGGCCCGTGTTGTTGAGCGCGGGCAGATGTTCTAATTTTGATATTTTGGAAACCTTGGGCCTCATTAAGGGTATTTCGGTCATTCCGGATACTGAGTGAGTGAAGCAACACTACTAAAACCTAACAGGAATAGAAGAGAGGCATCTTGGATCATCGAGCAGAGAGAATTACAGAGAAAGAAGAGTCAAGGGTTTTGGAAGAAGATCTTCAAGAGCACTGGCGATTGGAGATCATATCAACCACTAATTTCTTGTAATGACTTCAATTACTCTTGTTGTTTTCTTTATCATTATGAGTAGCTAAACAACACTATGCTAGGGGTGATGTCCATGAATCTTTTTATGTGATGAATTGTCACAACCGTTGTTGATGAATTTGATGTTTAATTATAAATTGAGTTTTTGATTCATTGTTCTTAATGCTTTATTATATTGGAAAGTATCTTATCGTTCTATGGTTAGGGTTTGGCGTGACAAACCTCCCTAATGCTTGTGAATCAAAACACTTCCGGCAAATCGCTTAGGAATAAGGATTGCACTTTAGTGATCATTCATTCTAGACTCTAATGCATAAAAGACCTAATACTAAATTCAGTTATTGAGGAATTGAGATTGTCTAATTAGTGTTAAGGGGTTCTTCACTAAGGAATTAGGGAGAACTATTTATAGAATTGATACACAGTTATAATTAAATCATCTCATGAACACGGTGGTTTCAAGGAGTTACATAGGATTCATACATCTACCTTAGCATATCTGCTCATATTTGCACCAAGCTATCTTTTATTTAGTGTTTTATTTATTTCTAGTAATTCTAATTAATCAAACAAACCAAAACAACCCCCATGATATTTTTGTTCAATTGAATCATTGTGAAACTTGTAGTTTACACGCAGTCCGCGAGTTCGATACTGGGTATTTACCCTTCTTTACTACTACATCGAGGAAATAGTACACTTGCTATAATTTCCCGATCACTTCTTCTGGTGAACCTTCTCGTCTGGCGAAGACTCTGGAGGTTATTCAGAAGAATCAGGCTGAGCTAGCTTCTCGCATGGACGAGCAACGCACGATCAATGCTGAGTTCCACACTTTCATAGAGAGGCAGACTGAGAGCAACAATGGGATTCATGACATGCTGACCAAGATTATGTCTAAGCTAGGGTCATCTTAGACTTTGAGTCTTAGTTGTTTTCTTTGTTTGTTGCATCTGTTTTCTATGCATCTTCTTGTACTCTGTGATAATTTCTCCTTCTGACTATCAATGAAAATTATCTTTTCTTCTCTCATATTGTCTTTTTTTCATCTGAATCTTTTTTGTTTTTTGATGTTATGACAAAAAGGGGGAGAAAAATGTGATAAATGATCTGATTTATTTTATCAGTTGCTGGGAGAAAGGCTCCACATTTCTAACAGAACTTGCAAGTTCTATGTCTTTAAGTTTTTTGCAGAAGTTGAAGATCCTCTTAAAAGCTCAACATGAGAAGCAAAGACATGGGGAAAAGCAATTCTGTATAGAAACAAGCTCATGGAAATTGAAGCAAGCTGAGTGCTATAAAGCTTCAAGAATCAGAAGCAAGAAGGAAGAATGTTCTGATATTCTTATGATAGAATATGCTCTAACTCATTCTTATTCCTTATATGTTCTGATGCATGTTTTTAGTTCTAAAATATGCTCTGTAACATTACTGTTGTTTGCTCTGATACATATTATATGTTCTGATACATATTTTATGTTCTGACTCATTCGTGCTTTGACTTTTGTCGTTTAGTTTGTTCTGTAACATGTCAGGATGTAGCGATGCTCTGATGATGCTCTGGTACATTCAACAATGTTCTGATACAATCTAGCATGCAATGATTTAAGAAGAAATTCAAGTTCTGAAGCTGTCCTATGGAAGCAAGAATCAGAAGCTATGAATGTTCTGAAGATCTAAGCATATGTGAACGTCTCAACTGAAATGGAAAATACTCAGGGAAGTCCTTTATTTTTATATTTCTTCCAGTATTTATTTCAGGGGGAGATTATTTATCTCAGGGGGAGATTGTTAATCTCAGGGGGAGACATATTCACACACAATGTCTATATGCTTATGCTATAGCTGTGTAATTGTCTTTAGCCGTCTGAAATTCTGATTGCAAATTCATATCATTTATGTATGTTTTTGTCATCATCAAAAAGGGGGAGATTGTTAGAACAAGATGTGTTCTGATCAATATTCTTAGTTTTGATGATAACAAGCATATGAATTTTGTATGAGATAATGTGGTACTCTAATACTATGCAATTTCCATTTCATGAATTATATAAAGAGTATGCACAAAATCAGCGCAAGAAGCACTGACTTAGAAGGTTCAGCATGCAACATCAGAACATGGTCTGGAAAGACATCAGAAGATGGTCAAGCAGAATCAGAACATGGGTCTATGGAAGCATCAGAAGAACTTGAGATCAGAAGCAGAAGCACTGAAGGTCTCATGGTATCACGCTCAAAAGCACTTCAAGGTCAAAAGACAAGAAGATGCTCTGCACCAAGTTGTTTGACTCTGATGATATTCAAACGTTGTTTACACAAACATCAGATCAGAAGCAAGTACAGATGGCAGGCTACGCTGACTGACAAAAGGAACATTAGAAGCTATTAACGACAACGTCAGTAGACACAGCGAAAGCAAGGCTCGAGGTAGTTGACAAAAGAGTGAAACATTAAATGCAATGCTGTACGGATTACGCAAAGCATTAAATGCTCCCAACAGTCATCTTCTCAAGCGCCTATAAATATGAAGTTCTGATGAAAAGCAAGGTGACGAACTCTGAACCAACTTGCACAAACGCTGTTTAAATCAAAAGCTCTCAAACTTCATCATCAAACTCACTACATTGTTGTTGTAATATCTTAGTGAGATTAAGCTTAAACTTAAGAGAAAATTATAGTTGTGATAATAGCTTTATAAGAAGCATTGTAACTCTTAAAAAGAATTTGTTTACATTAAGTTGTAAGAACTAGAGTGATCAGGTTGTTGATTAGTATACTCTAGAAAGTCTTAGAGGGTATCTAAGCAGATTGTTCCTAGAGTGATCAGGTTGTGATCAGTATACTCTAGAAGACTTAGCAGTTGTCTAAGTGGAAAACCATTGTAATCTCGTGTGATTAGTGGATTAAATCCTCAGGTGAGGTAAATCACTCCAAGGGGGTGGACTGGAGTAGTTTAGTTAACAACGAACCAGGATAAAAATCATTGTGCAAATAGTTTTTATCTTACAAGTTTTAAAGCTACACTTATTCAAACCCCCCTTTCTAAGTGTTTTTCTATCCTTCACCTCTGATTCCTCAAAAAGGATACGTAGGCAGTGGGGTAGGGCCCGTGCGAGTATAATTTTTTCTTTTTCCTACATTTTGGTCCAGATTAGCGTAGATTTGCTTACACACCCATAGACTTAGACGCGAGCGTGGATACCATCGAGTACGATTGGCGCGTGGGGTGCTAATACATTCCCCTCGCGTAACCGACTCCCTTACCCTTTTTCTCTGGTCGTGAGACCGTTGTTTTGTTTTGTGGTTTGCTGGCATGCCCTTCCTTTTCAGGATAAATATGTTTGTGGCGACTCTGTTAATTTTCGTGGTAGCGACAGTATGGTTACTTGATAATTGTATGAGAATCTGAATATAATGCAATTTGGGTGAATGGTATGCTATGATGTTATGTTGCTTATAAATGCATAATATTTATTAATTGTGAATGAGACTCGCCCTTACATGTAGTCACTTTTTAGATTTAGGATAGCGACTTTTGACTTGGTGAGGATTAGCTCATAAGTCAGTGTGCTTAGTGTAGCGTCAAGTGTCATGCTCTGATATTGTAACACCGGGGAACGCTAGTTTTGATTTTATAACTTTAATTGTTTGTTTTGGGTTATTTTATGGGATATGGTATCAAAGATGTTGTGCCTATCCGTTTGATTAATTTTCCGCTATGTTGACATGAGATGTTGTGAACTATTGATGAATGTTCCTTAGTTAATGCATGACAATGAAGTACGTTATTTTGTGTTTTAAATCAAATTGTGGCACCCTTGTTTCATGTTACTCTGATTATTTATTTAATTGCTGTGGGGTTTAGGAAAGTGTTACAACTGTTCATGTGTTACATGCCTTTCTATTCATTATTCTTTTGTTTGTTTTGTTGTGATGATTGGTACATGAGGTGTTCATTGGTGATTGGCTCTAGCTATTTGTTTCGTCTTTTTGTGTCTTAAAATTTAGTGTACCAATTGATAGCAAGTTAACATGTCACATTATTTAATTCATGCCATATAAAATAATGGGTTAATAGTCATTTACCCCCTGTAATATAGGCGAGTTTTGATTTACCCCCTTTTTAAAAAAAATTTGGATTACCCCCTATAATATTTGGGCACCCCCCTAAGCGTGTAAAAACCAGGGGGGTAAATAAATAAAAAAAATTTACAGGGGGTAATTTTCCTTCTTAGGGGGCAAAGACTTAGAATTTTAATATTATAGGGGGATAATCCAATTTTTTTTTAAAAGGGGGTAAACCAAAACTCGTTTATATTGCAGGAGGTAAATGGCTATTAACCCGAAAATAATATAAGGTGACATGCTGATGAGTAATATATATTAATAAAGCATGGTGTGT
Source organism: Vicia villosa (assembly GCF_029867415.1). Lineage (NCBI taxonomy): Eukaryota > Viridiplantae > Streptophyta > Magnoliopsida > Fabales > Fabaceae > Vicia > Vicia villosa. Next base: position 141,331,260 of record NC_081182.1, read on the forward strand.
GATCACATGTTGTATTTATAAAAAAAATGAAAATGGAAAAGCATAGGTTAGAATGATAGTATAATTTCTAATTAATTGAAATAAAATAATGCTTGCTGAATTAATAGGGACAGATGGAATAAAATCTGGGCCATGTTTACGTTAATGTTCACACCCTTGCTAATAGGCCCAACGCGCCATCTTTAGGAATTTCAGTTCAATTAAAATTACTTTAGCACCTCCTGTGTTGTTAGATTTCTTTCTTTTTCCAATTTGTTTCTCTCCTAATTTCTGTTTAGTAAATCAGTTTTAACTCAAATAAAAAATGAAGAAAAATACATTTTAGATAGAATTTTGTAGTTTGATAATTTTAGTATTTTTTGTATAATTTTAGAAATTGTTTCTTTATTTTTAATAAATCTTTTTCTTCAATGTGTTCATATTCTTTTTATGTTTTGCTATGTTTTACAAATGAATTTGATTAAGGGCCTTAGGGATAGAATTTTATTACCATTTTTTGTGTGATTTCATAGACTCGTGTATGATATGGTGTACAAAAAATAAAGTTCTAATTCCATTTTTTATTAGGTTTTGATTAGTTTTTTTAGACCCGATTCATGAATATTTCTAAAAGATAATTGTGTTGTTTTGCTCCTAATGTGAAATGCATTTGTGCAATTGACTTAGATCCCTTTTGTACATGCAATTAGAGATGTTTAGGGGTCTTAAGACCTGAAGTAGGAATTTTTAGATCATTTCCTTTTATTTTACTTGAATTTTCCTTGCCATGTGTAAATACTCGTTGTTTTGTTAAAGATTGTGTCACCATTCACGCAATTGACTTGTAATCTTGTATGAACCCTTTTGGTATGATATCATGTTTGCTTAGACACTTCTTAGGACTCATTTGCTACTGATCCCCTCCTTGTTTTCACACTATTCTAACTCCATTAACAATTTGAACATAGTTTAACTAGTTTAACATAGCTTTGTTTACTTCTTTTGTTAAATGCTTATGTTGTGCTTTCTTATCCCGTCTTGTTGGAGTTGTAACTCCATTCCATGTTATCTCTTGCTTACCATGTTCCCTTATACTCTTCCTTCTTTGTTAAGAGGAATTGAGATATGTTGTTAGGATTGTTATTCTCAACCTTAGGGCCATTTGTATGTTAATGCTAGAATCATAGTTAGAGATGTAGGTTTCCTTTGTGCATGAAAACAAAAATGAATAAAACACTAATAAAGGTTGAAGATAATAAAAATGGAATGGAAGCTCTCGTCCCTCTTGTTTAAGGGGATCACTTGAGTGGAAGTTTCCAATCATATAAAACACCAACCAAGAGTCTCCCAAGCCTTCCTTGCTTAAGGATGACTTGAAACGCTCGACATACTTTTCTTTTAATTTTAAGAGCAGGCTACTTCCACTTCATTCCCAGTATAAGTCTCCAAAGGTCGAGCAACGGAGTGTGATGTAACTGTTCTCTAAAAAACACCTAACAAACAATAAAAAACATAAAAAATCTTGAGCAGAACTACGGCGCTCTGATTCTTCTTAAGAGGATACGTAGGCATAGAGGCAACTCTAGCGAGAACAATAATTATTAAAAAAAAAATCTAAGTTTAACCATGCATTTCATTAGTAATAGATACACCCTTTAAATAGAAACAAACATAGGTGGATACCGTCGAGTATGACGGGCGAGAGGGGTTCTAGCACCTTCCCCTTGTGCAACTGACTCCCGATTCATGTTCTCTGGTCGTGAGACCTTGTTCTTATTCGAGTTAGGTTTTTCTGATATTCATTTTGCTTGATGGGATACATATATTAGTGGCGACTCTATCCATTTTTTGCGGCAGCAACAATACCTTCACCACGGTCCTTGAAGAATTAGAGTTTCACAGTTATCATGTTCAAGGCTTGGATTTGAAGTTGCAAGCTTCCAAACCATCTGGTCCTCAAAATTAAGGGTTTTGACGAAAGTCAACTTAGTTGACTTTTTGGTTAACATTTTTATCAGGAGCTGAGGGAAGTGAGATTCCCTAAGGTCCATTATGAGACATTCAGTTGATTTCATTGGTCGATTCCTGATTGAAACAAACTTGGAAGCTCATTGATCAAAAATTTCATCTAGGACCAAAAGTCAACAGTTGACTTTTTGGAGATTTGGTCAAAATCAGAGTCAACATTTATATTGGGAATTCTTATGAAAAATTGGTCAAGAAAAATCATGAAATGATCAAAATCAAGATTTAATTTGGGATTGCTACTACACTTAGAAATTTTTGAAGAAATTTTAGGATTGTTTGTGTAGCTAACTTTAGGCTAATTTTTTACGTGGATTAAGGTTGTTTTGGAATGAGATCAAAAGCAACATTGTTCTACTCATGGCACACTACATTTTTATAGTTGGAAGTTTCTTCAATAAAGGCTTGGATCAAAAGTTACATGCACTAGAAGTTGATGATTCATAAAAAAAAAGGATGTTGAGTACATAGCAAAATTCTTATTAACACTTCTACAAATACACATAATACATCCGGATTTTCCTACAAAAATAAATCCATAGGAAAATTTGCGAATTTTACTATGACTTTGTTAAATTAAGTAAACTTTTCTGTGGAACAATGGTTGGTAGAAAATTCCGTTGTAATACATGCGGACTTTTCTAGGAATATTGTATTTCTTAAGAAATCTGTAGGTAATTCCGCATGAAGGGTAGCTGCGGATTTTGTCTTTATTAATTTTTTAGCGTTTTTACATATTCAAACTAAAATATAATTTTTTCTTTTCAAAAAATAATTTTTTTTTTATGTTTAATATGTTTGAGTTTTGTTTTACAAACAATAATAAATAATAATAGTCTTTTATTTAAATGTTACAAAAAGATTATATTCTCAAGTTTTTGTGACATTAATGTTTAATATATTTTTGAGTTAAATATGTTTTTTCCCTTATAAATATTCCAATTTTTGCTTTTAGTCTCTTTAAAATTTTCCTTAAACCAATGGTGCTAATAAAGTTTTTCATCCACAATTTTAGTCCCTGCTGTCAATTTTTATTAGTGGATGCTGACGTGGCACGCCACATGCAAGATAGTTTGGCAAAAATATGAAAACAATTGAAATGGCAGGGGTATGCCACACAATTTCAATTGTTTTAAGATTTTTTCCAAACTGTCTTCCATGTGGCATGCCACATCAACTCCAGTAATGAAAATTGACGACAGTGACTAAAATTATGGATGGAAAATTTTACGAGGACTATTATTTAAAGGAAAATTTTAAAGCTTATAAAAGTGGAAATTTAAATATTTATAAGAATCACAAACATATTTAACCCTATATTTTTTTTATTTTTTTATAATTTAAAATCATTTTCTTTAAGATAAATTTAGAACATATTAATTTCATTTATTCCATTATTAAAGATGTCATGATTTTTGAAAAAATTGTTAAAAATTTAAAATTGAAATAATATAATATTGTTAAGTAATAAAAAATTTAAGCTAAAATATACTCTCTCCGTCTTACAATAGATGTTCTCTTTGAGATTTTCACACTTTTTAAGAAAATGATTAATTTTGTTGATTTCAATGGTAAAATAAATATCATTTACTGAAATAACCTTATTAATAATAGGTACTAGCTAGTGGAGTAATTAAATTTATTAAAATAAAATAAATAAGAATAAGTTAGTGGAAAAAAATAATAAATATCACATTGGTATTCTAAATTGATAAATAATTTGCGACAAATAAAAATAGGAAATATGACACCTATTCTGAGACGGGGAGTAATATTTATAATATAATACAATTTAATATTTAATGGGTAGTGTAGTGATTTATTATAAGATTTGTTAATCAATTGAATGTGTTCTAATTTTATTTTGAGTTCTCATCCTACATTATTTGCGACTTCTCCATAATTCTCACTAGCTTTGGCTAATATGCATAAGGATTTTTCTTATGCACCATGCATAAACCTACATAAACCATTGGATTGAGTATTGAGTATTGAGTATTGAGTATTGAGTATTGAGTATTGAACATTGAGTGGTGAGTATTGAGTATTGAGTAATAACAATTGATATCTAGAATTTGATCCAATGATCCAAGGGTCCATAATAATCTATGCATGGTGCATAGATTTTTATCTATGCATGGTAACTGCACCCATTCTCACTAACGTTTGTGAATTCTTTGATATTCACATGTCTATTGTATATTTGTTCGATCAAACTGTTACAAAACTTTATAACTAATTATTTGATCTACACAATCCCCCATCTTTGTTAAAATGTTTAAACATTTCTTTTAAAAATAAATAAATATTTTTAACTTGAAAAAACACACTTATTCTATATTACTACATTAATTTAATTTAAAAAGTATAAATACTAAATTTATTTGTAGATCATTTTATTTAACTTTACATTTTAATAGATAGAGAATTTTATTTAATAAATATTAAAATTTATTTTAGTTTTATTATTATTTTCTCATAAACTATTTTATTTTATGTAAAATATTTATTTGATCTATTAAATTAAGGGTGAATTATAAAATGAAGGAGCAATTAAGTCTCTCACCATTACCAATATAGTAATAATAATATACAATTAGATTTTCTAAAATAATTTAACAGTTCATATCTATAATATAAGAAAATACTATGTTCTTGAAATACCAAGATTGCCCCTATGCTCCCATAAATTGTCACGTGGATGGCTTCTTCTTTCACCGTCTCTCATTTTCTTTATTTGTTTCTCCTTTCCCTATGTATGTATAATTTTAAAAGAGTTAAAAGGTAGTGCACTGACAATGTAAAATAGTTTTACACTGTCATCCAATAGGGAGTCATGAATGTGCCATGTCATTAAAGTTTTTTTTTAAATAAAAGAATATTTTAATTAGATGCATGGTGGTGATTGGTTGACAGTGTAAACTGTCAGTGCATGACCCATTTTCTCATTTTAAAAATAACTAAAAAGAAAAAATATTAAATATCATTAACTCAAATAGATTTTATATTATACCAACAAATGAGAGAAAAACTTTATCTTCAAATTTATCCCCATAATTAAAACAATTATTCCAATAAATTTATTATTTTTGTTAAATGAGTAGATAAAATAATTTAATTTTTCTGAGATAAAAAGCAATACGCTGGAATTTTCTGGAATAAAAAGAAATACGCTGGGATGAATTATGATAGTGATGGAAGTTGGATACCAACTTGTATTATAAATATACATAGAAATTAATTATTAATGTTTGTATAATTGATGCACGCGCGGCGCGTGCGGGCGCGCGCGCACACACCCAGACACCCAGATATATATATATATATATATATATATATATATATATATATATATATATATATATATATATATATATATATATATATATATATATATATATATATATATATATATATATATAATGCACACCTCATAGATATTTTAACGTGTTTATAAAAATATATGTTATTTTAGTTAATTTTCTAAGTTTTTTTTATTTATAAAATGATCTTATTGATCTAAATGTTTTTACGGGTACGAGACATTTTTCTATATATTCAATTATTTTTTTTTCACGGGTAACAAACATTTTTCTGTACATTCAATTATTATTTTTTCACGGGTACCAGACATTTTTCTATACATTCAATTATTATTTTTTCACTTTCCTATACAATCAATTATTATTTTTTCACGGGTACCAGACATATTTCTATACATTCAATTATTATTTTTTCACGGGTATCATACATTTTTCTATACATGCAATTATTATTTTTTCACGGGTACTAGACATTTTTCTATATATTCAAATATTATTTTTTTACCGGTACCAGCCATTTTTCTATTAAAAAATATACATCTAAAACAATTGCGCGTCCCGTATTAGAACCTGTGCGAATGCACGGGTTTGTTAGTAGTTTGTAAAATAAAAATGATAACACCTATGTTTGCTAATGAGTTATGAAAATTTAGAGAGAAAATAGAAGAAATGTGAAATCGAAAATAAATATAAAATATAATATTTTATGTTCATAAATATGAATTTATGTCGCACCGACTATATTCCGCATCACAACAACTGCAATAGCCGCAACTACAATGACCACAATAGTAACCTTATCTGATGTCGTAACTACAGGTAAATCCATGGTAATTACTAATTGGAGTAGTAAGAACATGCTATTGTTCAACTAACTTTCAAATAATTAACTCTTTCTAACATTCATTTCAATTACTGGCACACAGTCAACCCCAAACTTCAACTTGTATATAGATACATAACACACTGCCCGTATCTCCATACATGAACAGTCCCTCAGCACACATTGCTAATAGGTCCTAGGAGATTTCAAACCAACATCCATCCACAATCCTAGCCATACAAGTCTGACTATAATAAACCAAAAGCTCACACAAATTCTGCAAAACGAGCCAAGCCAATTAAGCCGCAACACATGAACCAAAGAAAAACCGAACTGGCACAGAAATAACCAAGCAAAAACGCTGCATACATGAGGAGGCAATAGAGTTACCACAAAGAGGAAAAAAACAAATACTGTGAGCATGGAAAGTAAAAAGAGTCATACTACTCAAATACACAAAACTTGTATATTAAGTTTAAAGATAGAAGATCAGCTGCATCAGTCCACGCGCATCACCCTTGCACTCTCCTACATAAACTTAAACACCCTCACAATTCGACACACGCTCCTAAACTCCGTCTCACTCTCTATGCTCTCTCTCTCTCACGCTCTCATCTTCCTTCACCTCTCTTCAACAACAACCTCACGCCATCTCTCTCTAATAGCAACTTCACCCTCACCTCAATAGAAAAAAGTTTGTTACGAGTTCTAAAAAACTTCACAACCACTCCACGAGCGCTCAAGGGTATCGCGGATCCGTCTTTCTTTCCGGCTCAGAGCTTGTATCACGTTTAGTTACGGCATTTCTCCCCATCAAAAAGCTGAAAGAAGACCAAGTTTATTTCTCAGTAGGCTGAAGCAGCGAGTATCATTCATCATCGACGTCTTGATCTCAAAGGTCGTAGAGTTTTCTATAAAATTGCACAGAGTTCGTTTCTTAAACAGGTAAGTTTCTAGATTCTCTCTTAGCATACTTAGCTGCCATGCTTAGGTCATTCATGCATCTGTGAGCTCCCACCACCAGGAGCCTGGAGCTAGGCTCAAATGTCTGAGGTGGTTATACACTTATATGAGCATTCGCGGTGTTTACATTTTGGATCTCTTTTCGGTGCTTTGGTTTCATTAAGTTCGCGTGAGATTTAGTGAAAACGGACGTTGGGTTCAGACTCTACCCAAAATGCCAAGCGGAATAGAATCTTGGTTCACGTTTCTTGGCATTCTTGAATTTTCCGGCGAGGCAGTCGGAAGTGACGCTCGGAGCTAGGGCTCCGGTGTTTGAGTCTTGGTTGAAACGTTGACTGCACGCGTCTGCTTCCCATTAGCTCATGGTTTTATTGTTTTTCCATGTCATTATGTCTCATATGGATAATTTGCTTTGGATTGGAATAATGGATAATTCGTAATGGCATGTCATTGGCTGAGAAACATTTTGCCTGGTAGTGATTAAAATCAACCTGATCCATTGATATTGAGTCACATGATTTTTGACACGTTTAATATTTGATGTGAATAATAGTTATGATAAAAATGGAAAATATAATAGGGTAATAATGAATACATTAATGCTTTATTTAGTACCAAAGAAATTGAAGAAGAAAGATAAGAATATAGACATGTTATTATTTTAGAATAATATTTTTAATTTATTTTTTTATTTAATTAAAATAATGGGATAATGGTGATAATGAATGGTTGAGATTTTTTTGTTTTCACATTTTTTTTTAACGATAAGCATTTTCCTAATGAATAATACTGATTGAGAATTTGGAAAATAAATAAATGAATTGATATGTATGATGATGGGCTACGATTTAGTTTTGTTGCATGGGCTTAATGCCATTTTCTGAACTTTACTCTTTAGTTGCGTTCCCATTTTGGTTATTGGGCTCAGCATTGTTAATTTCCACACCCGCTGTTATGAGGCCCATGTGCCATTACAACTGAAGCTTAGTTCATTTTCAATTGCTAATTCACCTCAACTAAGCAGATTTTAGAAATTGCTTTAAATTGTTCTTCTTCACAACTTTTTCTTGTTAAATCCTTTTTCACGCAAACTAAAAATACCAAAAAGTACTCCTAACTACTTTGACATGTTAGTATGAATATTTTTTTAGATTTTTATAATTTTATTTGGTATTTTTAAGAAGCCTTTCTTTCACATGTGTTCATAAATTTCCATGTTTTAACACATTTTTCAATTTGTTTTGATTACAGGCTTTAGCCCATCTCCAATGGTGCAACCCACTTTAGAGTTCTTTATGGGTCCCACCAGCCATATCATCTCAAAATAATTTATTTAGTATTTATTTTATTAGTGTAATTCAAATGGGTCCCACAACTTTACCTCATAAATTAATTTGATTGGGTACCACAATTTTTTACTAGTTGCATTGCAATGCAACTCTACTATGACATGGCATTTTGATTCAATATTTAATTATTATATTGATGTCTAAGTGGAGAACTCATTGAAAAATACCACCATTGGAGATGCTAATCCGCTTCAGCAAACATTCTTCCACCATGGCCAACAATACCACCTCCCTTTTGCCTCCGATTAGCTATGGTCTCCCGCGGGATCGGTACATTCCACCTCACCGGAAACCAGTTTCCTTAGGGGTCGTTATTCCTACTACATTGCTGGTTGGTATTATTATTGGAGCTTTTGCATCCAAAGTACTATACCCACGCCTGATGCGATGGTTGTATCCGACTCCTGCGGCAGAGGTGGCTCAGAATCAAAATGAAGCTTCAAGAACATTGGCGGAGGCGAAGGCAAAGGCTCAAACGTACGACGTGTGTATAATAGTGTCGCCAGAGGCGGAGGCTCAGACGGAGGAGGTGGCTCCAAGACTGTCGCTGGAGGCTCTATGACCAGTAGGTTGCTCGAGGAGCGTCGGAGGTGGCTCAAGGAGCGTTGTCGGGATTGGTTCCAAGAGCATCCTTGGAGGTAGCTCTAGGAGCTTCTGAGGTATTTGTGTATCTATTTTTTATCATTGTTTAAATTGTGACATAATTAGTAACTAATATAAAATATGATACCAAGAGATATTCTAAATTAATAATAACATATCTTATAAAATTCTAACATTATATGGTTTATTGTTGTTTGGGACAGAATTAGTTTTTCAGTATTTCTGTATCAGGACAAAGTGGTTACCTTCCCTCAGTCTATGCTACATTTTGTCAATTTGATGTATGCAACTTTCTATGTTCCACTCTGTGGCATTTTGAGAGTCAAATAGGTGCCGTAATTATAACCAGGGTCGGTCCTGAGCCAGGGTGACCAGGCCCATAGCCCAGGGCCTAAAAAAAATATGGCCTCAAAAACTTGGCTGGTGGGCTTAGTAATGTGATAAATGTTGTTATATTTATATTTGATGAAAATTATTGCATCGTCGCAGCATTGCCCCAGCGGTAAGTCTACCTTAATCTTTAAGGTTGTGCGTTCGACATTAGTTATAAAAGGATGGAAACGCTGCACATTAGTATCTGGATCTCCATCCCACTGGGCAACTTTAATTGTTAATTTTTCTGAGATAAAAAGCAATACGCTGGAATTTTCTAGGATAAAAAGAAATACGCTGGGATGAATTATGATAGTGATGGAAGTTGGATACCAACTTGTATTATAAATATACATAGAAATTAATTATTAATGTTTGTATAATTGATGCACGCGCGGCGCGTGCACACACACACTCACACACACACACACATGTATATATATATATATATATATATATATATATATATATATATATATATATATATATATATATATATATATATATATATATATATATATAATGCACACTTCATATATATTTTAACGTGTTTATAAAAATATATGTTATTTTAGTTAATTTTCTAAGTTTTTTTTTATTTATTAAACGATCTTATTGATCTAAATGTTTTTACGGGTACCAGACATTTTTCTATATATTCAATTATTATTTTTTCACGGGTAACAAACATTTTTCTGTACATTCAATTATTATTTTTTTCACGGGTACCAGACATTTTTCTATACATTCAATTATTATTTTTTTCACTTTTCTATACAATCAATTATTATTTTTTCACGGGTACCAGACATATTTCTATACATTCAATTATTATTTTTTCACGGGTATCAGACATTTTTCTATACATGCAATTATTATTTTTTCACGGGTACTAGACATTTTTCTATATATTCAAATATTATTTTTTTACCGGTACCAGCCATTTTTCTATTAAAAAATATACATCTAAAACAATTGCGCGTCCCGTATTAGAACCTGTGCGAATGCACGGGTTTGTTAGTAGTTTGTAAAATAAAAATGATAACACCTATGTTTGCTAATGAGTTATGAAAATTTAGAGAGAAAATAGAAGAAATGTGAAATCGAAAATAAGTATAAAATATAATATTTTATGTTCATAAATATGAATTTATGTCGCACCGACTATATTCCGCATCACAACAACTGCAATAGCCGCAACTACAATGACCACAATAGTAACCGTATCTGATGTCGTAACTACAGTTAAATCCATGGTAATTACTAATTGGAGTAGTAAGAACATGCTATTGTTCAACTAACTTTCAAATAATTAACTCTTTCTAACATTCATTTCAATTACTGGCACACAGTCAACCCCAAACTTCAACTTGTATATACATACATAACACACTGCCCGTATCTCCATACATGTACAGTCCCTCAGCACACATTGCTAACAGGTCCTAAGAGATTTCAAACCAACATCCATCCACAATCCTAGCCATACAAGTCTGACTATAATAAACCAAAAGCTCACACAAATTCTGCAAAACGAGCCAAGCCAATTAAGCCGCAACACATGAACCAAAGAAAAACCGAACTGGCACAGAAATAACCAAGCAAAAACGCTGCATACATGAGGAGGCAATAGAGTTACCACAAAGAGGAAAAAAACAAATACTGTGAGCATGGAAAGTAAAAAGAGTCATACTACTCAAATACACAAAACTTGTATATTAAGTTTAAAGAAAGAAGATCAGCTGCATCAGTCCACGCGCATCACCCTTGCACTCTCCTACATAAACTTAAACACCCTCACAATTCGACACACGCTCCTAAACTCCGTCTCACTCTCTATGCTCTCTCTCTCTCACGCTCTCATCTTCCTTCACCTCTCTTCAACAACAACCTCACGCCATCTCTCTCTAATAGCAACTTCACCCTCACCTCAATAGAAAAAAGTTTGTTACGAGTTCTAAAAAACTTCACAACCACTCCACGAGCGCTCAAGGGTATCGCGGATCCGTCTTTCTTTCCGGCTCAGAGCTTGTATCACGTTTAGTTACGGCATTTCTCCCCATCAAAAAGCTGAAAGAAGACCAAGTTTATTTCTCAGTAGGCTGAAGCAGCGAGTATCATTCATCATCGACGTCTTGATCTCAAAGGTCGTAGAGTTTTCTATAAAATTGCACAGAGTTCGTTTCTTAAACAGGTAAGTTTCTAGATTCTCTCTTAGCATACTTAGCTGCCATGCTTAGGTCATTCATGCATCTGTGAGCTCCCACCACCAGGAGCCTGGAGCTAGGCTCAAATGTCTGAGGTGGTTATACACTTATATGAGCATTCGCGGTGTTTACATTTTGGATCTCTTTTCGGTGCTTTGGTTTCATTAAGTTCGCGTGAGATTTAGTGAAAACGGACGTTGGGTTCAGACTCTACCCAAAATGCCAAGCGGAATAGAATCTTGGTTCACGTTTCTTGGCATTCTTGAATTTTCCGGCGAGGCAGTCGGAAGTGACGCTCGGAGCTAGGGCTCCGGTGTTTGAGTCTTGGTTGAAACGTTGACTGCACGCGTCTGCTTCCCATTAGCTCATGGTTTTATTGTTTTTCCATGTCATTATGTCTCATATGGATAATTTGCTTTGGATTGGAATAATGGATAATTCGTAATGGCATGTCATTGGCTGAGAAACATTTTGCCTGGTAGTGATTAAAATCAACCTGATCCATTGATATTGAGTCACATGATTTTTGACACGTTTAATATTTGATGTGAATAATAGTTATGATAAAAATGGAAAATATAATAGGGTAATAATGAATACATTAATGCTTTATTTAGTACCAAAGAAATTGAAGAAGAAAGATAAGAATATAGACATGTTATTATTTTAGAATAATATTTTTAATTTATTTTTTTATTTAATTAAAATAATGGGATAATGGTGATAATGAATGGTTGAGATTTTTTTGTTTTCACATTTTTTTTTTAACGATAAGCATTTTCCTAATGAATAATACTGATTGAGAATTTGGAAAATAAATAAATGAATTGATATGTATGATGATGGGCTACGATTTAGTTTTGTTGCATGGGCTTAATGCCATTTTCTGAACTTTACTCTTTAGTTGCGTTCCCATTTTGGTTATTGGGCTCAGCATTGTTAATTTCCACACCCGCTGTTATGAGGCCCATGTGCCATTACAACTGAAGCTTAGTTCATTTTCAATTGCTAATTCACCTCAACTAAGCAGATTTTAGAAATTGCTTTAAATTGTTCTTCTTCACAACTTTTTCTTGTTAAATCCTTTTTCACGCAAACTAAAAATACCAAAAAGTACTCCTAACTACTTTGACATGTTAGTATGAATATTTTTTTAGATTTTTATAATTTTATTTGGTATTTTTAAGAAGCCTTTCTTTCACATGTGTTCATAAATTTCCATGTTTTAACACATTTTTCAATTTGTTTTGATTACAGGCTTTAGCCCATCTCCAATGGTGCAACCCACTTTAGAGTTCTTTATGGGTCCCACCAGCCATATCATCTCAAAATAATTTATTTAGTATTTATTTTATTAGTGTAATTCAAATGGGTCCCACAACTTTACCTCATAAATTAATTTGATTGGGTACCACAATTTTTTACTAGTTGCATTGCAATGCAACTCTACTATGACATGGCATTTTGATTCAATATTTAATTATTATATTGATGTCTAAGTGGAGAACTCATTGAAAAATACCACCATTGGAGATGCTAATCCGCTTCAGCAAACATTCTTCCACCATGGCCAACAATACCACCTCCCTTTTGCCTCCGATTAGCTATGGTCTCCCGCGGGATCGGTACATTCCACCTCACCGGAAACCAGTTTCCTTAGGGGTCGTTATTCCTACTACATTGCTGGTTGGTATTATTATTGGAGCTTTTGCATCCAAAGTACTATACCCACGCCTGATGCGATGGTTGTATCCGACTCCTGCGGCAGAGGTGGCTCAGAATCAAAATGAAGCTTCAAGAACATTGGCGGAGGCGGATGCGGAGGCGAAGGCAAAGGCTCAAACGTACGACGTGTGTATAATAGTGTCGCCAGAGGCGGAGGCTCAGACGGAGGAGGTGGCTCCAAGACTGTCGCTGGAGGCTCTATGACCAGTAGGTTGCTCGAGGAGCGTCGGAGGTGGCTCAAGGAGCGTTGTCGGGATTGGTTCCAAGAGCATCCCCGGAGGTAGCTCTAGGAGCTTCTGAGGTATTTGTGTATCTATTTTTTATCATTGTTTAAATTGTGACATAATTAGTAACTAATATAAAATATGATACCAAGAGATATTCTAAATTAATAATAACATATCTTATAAAATTCTAACATTATATGGTTTATTGTTGTTTGGGACAGAATTAGTTTTTCAGTATTTCTGTATCAGGACAAAGTGGTTACCTTCCCTCAGTCTATGCTACATTTTGTCAATTTGATGTATGCAACTTTCTATGTTCCACTCTGTGGCATTTTGAGAGTCAAATAGGTGCCGTAATTATAACCAGGGTCGGTCCTGAGCCAGGGTGACCAGGCCCATAGCCCAGGGCCTAAAAAAAATATGGCCTCAAAAACTTGGCTGGTGGGCTTAGTAATGTGATAAATGTTGTTATATTTATATTTTGATGAAAATTATTGCATCGTCGCAGCATTGCCCCAGCGGTAAGTCTACCTTAATCTTTAAGGTTGTGCGTTCGACATTAGTTATAAAAGGATGGAAACGCTGCACATTAGTATCTGGATCTCCATCCCACTGGGCAACTTTAATTGTTAATTTTTCTGAGATAAAAAGCAATACGCTGGAATTTTCTAGGATAAAAAGAAATACGCTGGGATGAATTATGATAGTGATGGAAGTTGGATACCAACTTGTATTATAAATATACATAGAAATTAATTATTAATGTTTGTATAATTGATGCACGCGCGGCGCGTGCACACACACACTCACACACACACACACATGTATATATATATATATATATATATATATATATATATATATATATATATATATATATATATATATATATATATATATATATATAATGCACACTTCATATATATTTTAACGTGTTTATAAAAATATATGTTATTTTAGTTAATTTTCTAAGTTTTTTTTTATTTATTAAACGATCTTATTGATCTAAATGTTTTTACGGGTACCAGACATTTTTCTATATATTCAATTATTATTTTTTCACGGGTAACAAACATTTTTCTGTACATTCAATTATTATTTTTTTCACGGGTACCAGACATTTTTCTATACATTCAATTATTATTTTTTTCACTTTTCTATACAATCAATTATTATTTTTTCACGGGTACCAGACATATTTCTATACATTCAATTATTATTTTTTCACGGGTATCAGACATTTTTCTATACATGCAATTATTATTTTTTCACGGGTACTAGACATTTTTCTATATATTCAAATATTATTTTTTTACCGGTACCAGCCATTTTTCTATTAAAAAATATACATCTAAAACAATTGCGCGTCCCGTATTAGAACCTGTGCGAATGCACGGGTTTGTTAGTAGTTTGTAAAATAAAAATGATAACACCTATGTTTGCTAATGAGTTATGAAAATTTAGAGAGAAAATAGAAGAAATGTGAAATCGAAAATAAATATAAAATATAATATTTTATGTTCATAAATATGAATTTATGTTGCACCGACTATATTCCGCATCACAACAACTGCAATAGCCGCAACTACAATGACCACAATAGTAACCGTATCTGATGTCGTAACTACAGTTAAATCCATGGTAATTACTAATTGGAGTAGTAAGAACATGCTATTGTTCAACTAACTTTCAAATAATTAACTCTTTCTAACATTCATTTCAATTACTGGCACACAGTCAACCCCAAACTTCAACTTGTATATACATACATAACACACTGCCCGTATCTCCATACATGTACAGTCCCTCAGCACACATTGCTAACAGGTCCTAAGAGATTTCAAACCAACATCCATCCACAATCCTAGCCATACAAGTCTGACTATAATAAACCAAAAGCTCACACAAATTCTGCAAAACGAGCCAAGCCAATTAAGCCGCAACACATGAACCAAAGAAAAACCGAACTGGCACAGAAATAACCAAGCAAAAACGCTGCATACATGAGGAGGCAATAGAGTTACCACAAAGAGGAAAAAAACAAATACTGTGAGCATGGAAAGTAAAAAGAGTCATACTACTCAAATACACAAAACTTGTATATTAAGTTTAAAGAAAGAAGATCAGCTGCATCAGTCCACGCGCATCACCCTTGCACTCTCCTACATAAACTTAAACACCCTCACAATTCGACACACGCTCCTAAACTCCGTCTCACTCTCTATGCTCTCTCTCTCTCACGCTCTCATCTTCCTTCACCTCTCTTCAACAACAACCTCACGCCATCTCTCTCTAATAGCAACTTCACCCTCACCTCAATAGAAAAAAGTTTGTTACGAGTTCTAAAAAACTTCACAACCACTCCACGAGCGCTCAAGGGTATCGCGGATCCGTCTTTCTTTCCGGCTCAGAGCTTGTATCACGTTTAGTTACGGCATTTCTCCCCATCAAAAAGCTGAAAGAAGACCAAGTTTATTTCTCAGTAGGCTGAAGCAGCGAGTATCATTCATCATCGACGTCTTGATCTCAAAGGTCGTAGAGTTTTCTATAAAATTGCACAGAGTTCGTTTCTTAAACAGGTAAGTTTCTAGATTCTCTCTTAGCATACTTAGCTGCCATGCTTAGGTCATTCATGCATCTGTGAGCTCCCACCACCAGGAGCCTGGAGCTAGGCTCAAATGTCTGAGGTGGTTATACACTTATATGAGCATTCGCGGTGTTTACATTTTGGATCTCTTTTCGGTGCTTTGGTTTCATTAAGTTCGCGTGAGATTTAGTGAAAACGGACGTTGGGTTCAGACTCTACCCAAAATGCCAAGCGGAATAGAATCTTGGTTCACGTTTCTTGGCATTCTTGAATTTTCCGGCGAGGCAGTCGGAAGTGACGCTCGGAGCTAGGGCTCCGGTGTTTGAGTCTTGGTTGAAACGTTGACTGCACGCGTCTGCTTCCCATTAGCTCATGGTTTTATTGTTTTTCCATGTCATTATGTCTCATATGGATAATTTGCTTTGGATTGGAATAATGGATAATTCGTAATGGCATGTCATTGGCTGAGAAACATTTTGCCTGGTAGTGATTAAAATCAACCTGATCCATTGATATTGAGTCACATGATTTTTGACACGTTTAATATTTGATGTGAATAATAGTTATGATAAAAATGGAAAATATAATAGGGTAATAATGAATACATTAATGCTTTATTTAGTACCAAAGAAATTGAAGAAGAAAGATAAGAATATAGACATGTTATTATTTTAGAATAATATTTTTAATTTATTTTTTTATTTAATTAAAATAATGGGATAATGGTGATAATGAATGGTTGAGATTTTTTTGTTTTCACATTTTTTTTTTAACGATAAGCATTTTCCTAATGAATAATACTGATTGAGAATTTGGAAAATAAATAAATGAATTGATATGTATGATGATGGGCTACGATTTAGTTTTGTTGCATGGGCTTAATGCCATTTTCTGAACTTTACTCTTTAGTTGCGTTCCCATTTTGGTTATTGGGCTCAGCATTGTTAATTTCCACACCCGCTGTTATGAGGCCCATGTGCCATTACAACTGAAGCTTAGTTCATTTTCAATTGCTAATTCACCTCAACTAAGCAGATTTTAGAAATTGCTTTAAATTGTTCTTCTTCACAACTTTTTCTTGTTAAATCCTTTTTCACGCAAACTAAAAATACCAAAAAGTACTCCTAACTACTTTGACATGTTAGTATGAATATTTTTTTAGATTTTTATAATTTTATTTGGTATTTTTAAGAAGCCTTTCTTTCACATGTGTTCATAAATTTCCATGTTTTAACACATTTTTCAATTTGTTTTGATTACAGGCTTTAGCCCATCTCCAATGGTGCAACCCACTTTAGAGTTCTTTATGGGTCCCACCAGCCATATCATCTCAAAATAATTTATTTAGTATTTATTTTATTAGTGTAATTCAAATGGGTCCCACAACTTTACCTCATAAATTAATTTGATTGGGTACCACAATTTTTTACTAGTTGCATTGCAATGCAACTCTACTATGACATGGCATTTTGATTCAATATTTAATTATTATATTGATGTCTAAGTGGAGAACTCATTGAAAAATACCACCATTGGAGATGCTAATCCGCTTCAGCAAACATTCTTCCACCATGGCCAACAATACCACCTCCCTTTTGCCTCCGATTAGCTATGGTCTCCCGCGGGATCGGTACATTCCACCTCACCGGAAACCAGTTTCCTTAGGGGTCGTTATTCCTACTACATTGCTGGTTGGTATTATTATTGGAGCTTTTGCATCCAAAGTACTATACCCACGCCTGATGCGATGGTTGTATCCGACTCCTGCGGCAGAGGTGGCTCAGAATCAAAATGAAGCTTCAAGAACATTGGCGGAGGCGGATGCGGAGGCGAAGGCAAAGGCTCAAACGTACGACGTGTGTATAATAGTGTCGCCAGAGGCGGAGGCTCAGACGGAGGAGGTGGCTCCAAGACTGTCGCTGGAGGCTCTATGACCAGTAGGTTGCTCGAGGAGCGTCGGAGGTGGCTCAAGGAGCGTTGTCGGGATTGGTTCCAAGAGCATCCCCGGAGGTAGCTCTAGGAGCTTCTGAGGTATTTGTGTATCTATTTTTTATCATTGTTTAAATTGTGACATAATTAGTAACTAATATAAAATATGATACCAAGAGATATTCTAAATTAATAATAACATATCTTATAAAATTCTAACATTATATGGTTTATTGTTGTTTGGGACAGAATTAGTTTTTCAGTATTTCTGTATCAGGACAAAGTGGTTACCTTCCCTCAGTCTATGCTACATTTTGTCAATTTGATGTATGCAACTTTCTATGTTCCACTCTGTGGCATTTTGAGAGTCAAATAGGTGCCGTAATTATAACCAGGGTCGGTCCTGAGCCAGGGTGACCAGGCCCATAGCCCAGGGCCTAAAAAAAATATGGCCTCAAAAACTTGGCTGGTGGGCTTAGTAATGTGATAAATGTTGTTATATTTATATTTTGATGAAAATTATTGCATCGTCGCAGCATTGCCCCAGCGGTAAGTCTACCTTAATCTTTAAGGTTGTGCGTTCGACATTAGTTATAAAAGGATGGAAACGCTGCACATTAGTATCTGGATCTCCATCCCACTGGGCAACTTTAATTGTTAATTTTTCTGAGATAAAAAGCAATACGCTGGAATTTTCTAGGATAAAAAGAAATACGCTGGGATGAATTATGATAGTGATGGAAGTTGGATACCAACTTGTATTATAAATATACATAGAAATTAATTATTAATGTTTGTATAATTGATGCACGCGCGGCGCGTGCACACACACACTCACACACACACACACATGTATATATATATATATATATATATATATATATATATATATATATATATATATATATATATATATATATATATATAATGCACACTTCATATATATTTTAACGTGTTTATAAAAATATATGTTATTTTAGTTAATTTTCTAAGTTTTTTTTTATTTATTAAACGATCTTATTGATCTAAATGTTTTTACGGGTACCAGACATTTTTCTATATATTCAATTATTATTTTTTCACGGGTAACAAACATTTTTCTGTACATTCAATTATTATTTTTTTCACGGGTACCAGACATTTTTCTATACATTCAATTATTATTTTTTTCACTTTTCTATACAATCAATTATTATTTTTTCACGGGTACCAGACATATTTCTATACATTCAATTATTATTTTTTCACGGGTATCAGACATTTTTCTATACATGCAATTATTATTTTTTCACGGGTACTAGACATTTTTCTATATATTCAAATATTATTTTTTTTACAAATACCAGCCATTTTTCTATTAAAAAATATACATCTAAAACAATTGCGCGTCCCGTATTAGAACCTGTGCGAATGCACGGGTTTGTTAGTAGTTTGTTAAAATAAAAATGATAACACCTATGTTTGCTAATGAGTTATGAAAATTTAGAGAGAAAATAGAAGAAATGTGAAATCGAAAATAAATATAAAATATAATATTTTATGTTCATAAATATGAATTTATGTCGCACCGACTATATTCCGCATCACAACAACTGCAATAGCCGCAACTACAATGACCACAATAGTAACCGTATCTGATGTCGTAACTACAGTTAAATCCATGGTAATTACTAATTGGAGTAGTAAGAACATGCTATTGTTCAACTAACTTTCAAATAATTAACTCTTTCTAACATTCATTTCAATTACTGGCACACAGTCAACCCCACACTTCAACTTGTATATACATACATAACACACTGCCCGTATCTCCATACATGTACAGTCCCTCAGCACACATTGCTAACAGGTCCTAGGAGATTTCAAACCAACATCCATCCACAATCCTAGCCATACAAGTCTGACTATAATAAACCAAAAGCTCACACAAATTCTGCAATACGAGCCAAGCCTATTAAGCCGCAACACATGAACCAAATAAAAACCGAACTGACACGGAAATAACCAAGCAAAAATGCTGCATACATGAGGAGGAAATAGAGTTACCACAAAGAGGAAAAAAACAAATACTGTGAGCATGGAAAGTAAAAAGAGTCATACTACTCAAATACACAAAACTTGTATATTAAGTTTAAGGAAAAAAGATCAGCTGCATCAGTCCACGCGCATCACCCATGCACTCTCCTACATAAACTTAAACACCCTCACAATTCGACACACGCTCCTAAACTCCTTTTCACTCTCTCTGCTCTCTCTCTCTCTCTCACGCTCTCATCTTCCTTCACCTCTCTTCAACAACAACCTCGCGCCATCTCTCTCTAATAGCAACTTCACCCTCACCTCAATAGCAAAAAGTTTGTTACGAGTTCTAACAAACTTCACAACCACTCCACGAGCGCTCAAGGGTATCGCGGATCCGTCTTTCTTTACGGCTCAGAGCTTGTATCACGTTTGGTTACGACATTTCTCCTCATCAAAAAGCTGAAAGAAGACCGAGTTTATTTCTCAGTAGGCTGAAGCAGCGAGTATCATTCATCATCGGCGTCTTGATCTCAAAGGTCGTAGAGTTTTCTGTAAAATTGCACATAGTTCGTTTCTTAAACAGGTAAGTTTCTAGATTCTCTCTCAGCATACTTAGCTGCCATGCTTAGGTCATTCATGCATCTGTGAGCTCCCACCACCAGGAGGCTGGAGCTAGGCTCAAATGTCTGAGGTGGTTATATACTTATATGAGCATTCGAGGTGTTTACATTTTGGATCTCTTTTCGGTGCTTTGGTTTCGTTAAGTTCGCGTGAGATTTAGTGAAAACGGACGTTGGGTTCGGACTCTACCCAAAATGCCAAGCGGAATAGAATCTTGGTTCACTTTTCTTGGCATTCTTGAATTTTCCGGCGAGGCTGTCGGAAGTGACGTTCGGAGCTAGGGCTCCGGTGTCTGAGTCTTGGTTGAAACGTTGACTGCACGCGTCTCCTTCCCATTAGCTCATGGTTTTATTGTTTTTCCATGTCATTATGTCTCATATGGATAATTTGCTTTGGATTGGAATAATGGATAATTCGTAATGGCATGTCATTGGCTGAGAAACATTTTGCCTGGTAGTGATTAAAATCAACCTGACCCATTGATATTGAGTCACATGATTTTTGACACGTTTAATATTTGATATGAATAATAGTTATGATAAAAATGGAAAATATAATAGGGTAATGATGAATACAGTAATGCTTTATTTAGTACCAAAGAAATTGAAGAAGAAAGATAAGAATATAGACATGTTATTATTTTAGAATAAAATTTTTAATTTATTTTTTTATTTAAATAAAATAATGGGATAATGGTGATAATGAATGGTTGAGATTTTTTTGTTTTCACATTTTTTTTAACGATAATCATTTTCCTAATGAATAATACTGATTGAGAATTTGGAAAATAAATAAATGAATTGATATGTATGATGATGGGCTACGATTTAGTTTTGTTGCATGGGCTTAATGCCATTTTCTGAACTTTACTCTTTAGTTGCGTTCCCATTTTGGTTATTGGGCTCAGCATTGTTAATTTCCACACCCGCTGTTATGAGGCCGATGTGCCATTACAACTGAAGCTTAGTTCATTTTCAATTGCTATTTCACCTCAACTAAGCAGATTTTAAAAATTGCTTTAAATTGTTCTTCTTCACAACTTTTTCTTGTTAAATCCTTTTTCACTCAAACTAAAAATACCAAAAAGTACTTCTAACTACTCTGACATGTTAGTATGAATATTTTTTTAGATTTTTATAATTTTATTTGGTATTTTTAAGAAGCCTTTCTTTAACATGTGTTCATAAATTTCCATGTTTTAACACATTTTTCAATTTTTTTTGATTAAAGGCTTTAGCCCATCTCCAATGGTGCAACCCACTTTAGAGTTCTTTATGGGTCCCACCAGCAATATCATCTCAAAATAATTTATTTAGTATTTATTTTATTAGTGTAATTCAAATGGGTCCCACAACTTTACCTCATAAATTAATTTGATTGGGTACCACAATTTTTTACTAGTTGCATTGCAATGCAACTCTACTATGACATGGCATTTTGATTCAATATTTAATTATTATATTGATGCCTAAGTGGAGAACTCATTGAAAAATACCACCATTGGAGATGCTAATCCGCTTCAGCAAACATTCTTCCACCATGGCCAACAATACCACCTCCCTTTTGCCTCCGATTAGCTATGGTCTCCCGCGGGATCGGTACATTCCACCTCACCGGAAACCAGTTTCCTTAGGGGTCGTTATTCCTACTACATTGCTGGTTGGTATTATTATTGGAGATTTTGCATCCAAAGTACTATACCCACGCCTGATGCGATGGTTGCATCCGACTCCTGCGGCAGAGGTGGCTCAGAATCAAAATGAAGCTTCAAGAACATTGGCGGAGGCGGATGCGGAGGCGAAGGCAAAGGCTCAAACGGACGACGTGTGTATAATAGTGTTGCCAGAGGCGGAGGCTCAGACGGAGGAGGTGGCTCCAAGACTGTCGCTGGAGGCTCTATGACCAGTAGGTTGCTCGAGGAGCGTCAGAGGTGGCTCAAGGAGCGTTGTCGGGATTGGTTCCAAGAGCATCCCCGGAGGTAGCTCTAGGAGCTTCTGAGGTATTTGTGTATCTATTTGTTTATCATTGTTTAAATTGTGACATAATTAGTAACTAATATAAAATATGATACCAAGAGGTATTCTAAATTAATAATAACATATCTTATAAAATTCTAACATTATATGGTTTATTGTTGTTTGGGACAGAATTAGTTTTTCAGTATTTATGTATCAGGACAAAGTGGTTACCTTCCCTCAATCTATGCTACATTTTGTCAATTTGATGTATGCAACTTTCTATGTTCCACTTTGTGGCATTTTGAGAGTCAAATAGGTGCCGTAATTATAACCAGGGTCGGCCCTGAGCCAGGGTGACCAGGCCCATAGCCCAGGGCCTAAAAAAAAATATGGCCTCAAAAACTTGGCTGGTGGGCTTAGTAATGTGATAAATGTTGTTATATTTATATTTGTTGAAAATTATTGCATCGTCGCAGCATTGCCCCAGCGGTAAGTCTACCTTAATCTTTAAGGTTGTCCGTTCGACATTAGTTATAAAAGGATGGAAACGCTGCCCATTAGTATCTGGATCTCCATCCCACTCGACAACTTTAATTGTTAAATATTTTTTGAAATTAAAAATATATAACAGTTTTATCATTAAAGCAGAAACATGATTCCATCATTCTTTGATGAAGAATGGTTTGATCTATTATTAGTTTTACATAGAAATATAGAAATATATATTGTTTAATTTTATTTCTAATTATAATATTAATATTTTAGCAAAATTAATATTATTTTTAATTAATTTTTATAATTAAATGGATTGTGAATGAAATTATTAGATTTAAATTATTATATGATCAGATTTTAAAATTAGTTGTTCAATATTTTTTAGTAGAGGTCCATTTTTATTATTAGTCCCCGACCTCCAAAAAGCCAGGACCGTCCTGATTATAACTTTGGCTCAAAAAATGAGGTGGTGTGGTTCAAAAACCATCATAAGCCCAATTGTAAATAAACGGATGATAAAGGTTTTAATAAAGCTTTTGTTTAAAAAAAATAGGAACCTTTGGCTCGAGTTGGGGATTATCGGGCCATACTCACTTGCTGCCATGGTGTTTGGAGCTCAAACTCTGCAATATAGTCATTGACAGTAGCCATCTGCTCTTTATGGGTTATAGTATTTTCTCTCCTAGCACCCAGTAACACAGTTTGGCCTAACTAATCTGCCCATGTTAACGGAAAGCATTATCCCACTACCGAGAGAAAATGGTTATTCTTTTGTAACATATTGAACATTTTGTAGTATTTAGTATAGTTTTGTTTTGTGTTGCTGCATTTTGCTCTCATGTTTATAACCGATTATTTCCTGTGTGATGCAGGGCATTTTGTTTCGTGCTTATGAACCAAATATTTTCAGCAAGCGAAAGAGAAGCTCTGGCTTTCATCCCTAATGCTTAATCCAGTTTTTAATTGAGTATTTTCTTTCTTGTCTGCTTTCAGGCCGAGTTGTTGGAGGAGAAAGAGGAAAAGGAAGGCCTTGAGATTGATGATGCTCGAAACACCATTGTAGAAGTTGAAAATGTATTCGAAACACCATTAGCTTAGCTGAGTAATATTTATTTATTTTGATGGGATTAGCCAAGTAATATTAGTAGTGTCTTCGGTGGAGGATATTATCACTACTAGAAATACTCGTATTACCTGCGGAATTTCCTGCGAAAAATATTCCGCAGGTATACCTGCGGATTTTCCTGGGACTTTATTAAATAAAATAAATTTTCTGCGGATTCAGAGTTGGCAGCAAATTCCGCAAGAATACCTGCGGATTTTACTGCGAAAAATGTATTTTAAACCAAATATCTAACAAAAATATAAAATCCGCAGGTAATTTCACAGGAAACTTTCCTGCGGATCTTCCTGCGATTATCAACTTTTACTAACACCAAACTGTAATACAAAAATTCGCAGGTAATTCCGCAGGAAATTTTCCTGCGAAATTACCTGCGGATTGGACATTTAATTATTTAAATTTATAAAAAAATTTAATCATTATATTTTCTATTTTATTAATTATATTTATGGTGTTTTATATTTAGTTTAATTTTAATTTTCAATCTAAATTTTTTCAATGTTACTAATTATTTTTATAATGTATTTTAGTTAATTTTTAATAAAATAAATAAATGATATGAAAATTTTTAAATTATAATGTATTTTAGTTAATTATATTTATGGTGTTTTTATATTTAGTTTAATTTTAATTTTTATTCTTAATTTTTTCAATGTTATTAATTATTTTTATAATGTATTTTAGTTAATTTTTAATAAAATAAATAAATGGTGAATAAATTTTTTGTATATTTATATGGTTCTTTATTGTTTTTCCTAAAGTCTATATAAAAAAGTTAATAAAATTTTAATGATTAATTATTCAATATTATTATTATTATATTAATTAATTTTTTAATGTAAATTGTGTTATTTTTTAATTTTAACTTAATAGTTTGTGATAAAAAATTATCTTATATTTTCACGGTTTTACAGTTTTGTACTAATATAATTTTGTTTGTAGAGTTTTTAATTTAAAAGTTCTTTTACACATTTTTTTTGTAAATTTATTAATAAATTTAAATGTTTTCTACACATAATAATATCTTTTATAAATTTTATTAAAAATATAAATATGATTATTAATATTAAGTTAATATTTTTTATAATTATATAGTGTAAAAATATTTATTAATTATAAATAAATTAGTTTATGAATGAATAAAAATTGTGTATATTTATATGTCTTTTTATTGTTTTTCCTAAAGTCTATATAAAAAAGTTAATAAAATTTTAAAGATTAATTATGTTAATTAATTTTTTTAATGTAAATTCTGTAAATTTTAAATTTTAACTTTGAATGAATCTATTCCTATGTTGCAATCTCTAATAAAATATACTTCGTGTTCATCTACTTAATATAAATCCAAGGTTGTCATGATGGCAACCCTAGCCACATGTCACCTTGGTAACAACTCTAAACATAAACCCTAATCGTATTTTTACAAATTTATCCCTACATTAAAAATAAATAAATAAATAATAATAATAATTATAAACAAAACAATAATAATAATAAAAATAATAATAAGGATAATAATAATAAACATAATAATTTAATTATAATTAAAATAACTAAAATAATTAAAATTATAATAAAAATAAAATATTCAGCCATCACTATTAACAATAATAACATAAATAATAAATTATAATATAATATTCATCTCATAATATAAAATAAAATTATTATTATTATAGTAATGATATAATATAATATTCAGCTACTATGATTAAAAATAATATGATTTATAAAAATTATAAGTGTTTAACTAATTTATGTGTAACGTTTTAAAATTTTTAAATATAATAAATTATATTTATAACAGACCAATAAATTATAATATAATATTCATCTAATTATAAAAAATAAAATATTAATAGTAATAATATAATTTAATATTTAGATACTACAATTAAAATAATATTAAAAATAGTAATAAAATGATATTCAACCATCACTATTATTAATAATAATAATAATAATATAAATAATAAATTATAATATAATATTCATCTAATAATAAAAAATAATAATACTAATAATATAATATAATATTCTGCAACTATGATTAAAAATAATATAATTTTTTAAAACTATAAGTATTTATCTATTTTGCAATAGTAGTAAACAAAAAATATGAATACAATTTTAATATATATTAATTATTAAAAAAGTGATTACTCCAGGAGAGCCCCTGTAGCTTGGAGCAAATTATGTGAGCCTAAGAACCTTGGTGGTTTAAATATCATTGATTTAAGGAGATGGAATAAAGCATGCATGAGTAAACTGCTTTGGGACCTATGCAGAGAGAGAGATAGCTTGTGGATCAGGTGGGTCCATACATACTACATAAAAGGTGTCAATGTGATGGAGGTCCAGATCAAGTCCACCTGCTCTTGGATGCTAAGAGCATTTCTGAATCAAATGGGTGATGTTAGTCATATGGCTGAGTGGCAGAGAATGCTGACTGAGAGCAAGTTTTGCAAGAAGATTATCTACATGAAGTTTCTCAACAATAGCCAGGATGTGCCTTGGAAGAAGCTGTTTTTTGGCAATGCTGCTAGACCTAGGGCAATCTTCACTTTGTGGATGGTGTGTCTTGGTCGAATTTCCACAAAAACTAGGCTTATGAAGTTTGGTATTCTTGATAATAATAATTGTGTGATGTGTACTGGAGATGAGGACTTGAATCATCTCTTTTTTCTGTGTGAGAGGACCAAGAGTATATGGCAAGAGGTTTTGAATTGGCTGCAGGTAGAACATGGTACAGGTGGTTGGGATTATGAGCTGAAGTGGATGATACATAGGTGCAATCAGAAGGGGTGGAAATCGATCCTTCTCAAGACTGCCTTGGCTGAAACTGTACATGCTTGCTGGCTGTATAGGAATAGTTTCGTGTTTAAGGATGATGATAAAGATAGGAATAGGCATAGAAGAATTGCTAAAGAGATTATAGATAGAATAGTGCAAAGAATATGGAATAAACCAAAGCTTAGAGGAAAGATAGCTCCTTTTCTTCTTTGAGTTGGATAGGGTATAGTTAGTTTTTGAGCTGGATCCTATGGGCCGCTTTGTACATAACTGTTTTTTGGAATTATATATATAATTTCTTATTCTTCCAAAAAAAAATTTTTAAAAAAGTATATACATAAGTATTTTATATAAATAAACAAAATAATAATAATTAAAATAATAATAATGATAATAATAATAATAAACATAATAATTTTAAAAAAATTTCTTACAATTTAAATAAATGAATAATTCAAATTATATTTTATTTAAAGCATTATAAATAATTAATTTAATGCATAATGTTTTTATTAGAGCTAATTATAACTAATTTATTTTATTACATTATAACTAATTCTTTTTAAATAATTATAACTAATAAATTTATGTGTAAGGTTTTTAAAGTTTTAAATATAATTAATATAATTTATTATTATATTTATAACAGAGCAATAATTTACTATTATTAAGTATAAATTGTATTGAAAATCAATGGTACCCCATTAAATGCTTTTATTGTGATGTTTTTTTATCTTTACAATTTCTTCGATATAAAATTTTTATTCAATATAAATAGGTTACATCTACCACTCAACCCATATAGAAATGAGATCTACTTTTCCTTTTTTTTGTTACAAGATCTACTTTTCCTTTTGTATTGATATTTTGATTACTTTTTCCGAGCTTTCTCTTATGTTTTAACTATTTTTTAATTTACGTTGTAGACTAATGAATTTGATTTATGTTGTTCTAGGCTAAAGACTCAACTTTATTTGTTCTATCAATTATTTAAATATTTTATCTATTTTAATTTCTTCAATATAACATTTTATTCAATATAAATAGGTTACATCTACCACTCAACCCATATAGAAATGAGATCTACTTTTCCTTCTTTTTTTTTTTGGTTACAAGATCTACTTTTCGTTTTGTATTGATATTTCGACTACTTTTCCAAAGTTCTCTCTTATGTTTTAACTATTTTTTAATTTACATTGCAGGTTAATGAATTTGATTTATGTCTCAGGTTAAAGACTCCACTTTATTTATCCTATCAATTATTTAAATATTTTTTCTATGGTGTTTTGTATATTAATTTGTTTTGAGCAATTATATTGATATTGATGTGTAATCTTTAAAACAATTCATACAATTTATATAAATCAATAATTCAAATGATATTTTATTTAAAACATTATAACTAATTAATTTAATCTGTAATATTTTTATATTATTGTAGCTAATTATAACTAATTTATTTTATAGCATTATAACTAATCTATTTTAAATCATTATAACTAATAATTTTATGTGTAACATTTTAAAATTTATAATTATAATTATTATAATTTACTATTATGTTTATAACTGACCAATAATTTACAACTATTAAGTATACTTTCTATAGAGAATTAATTTGAAAATAAACGGTACCCCAATTAAATATTTTTATTGTGATGTTTTTTTATCTTTTCAATTTCTTCAATATGAAATTTTTATTCAATATAAATAGGTTAAATCTGACTACAACCCAACTTACCACCCAACCCATAGAGAAATGAGATCTATTTTTTTTTTTTTTTACAAGATCTACTTTTCCTTTTATATTGATATTTGTATTATTTTTTCTGAGCTCTCTCTTATGTTTTAACTATTTTTTTATTTATGTTGCAGGCTAATGAATTTGATTTAAGTTCCATGTTAAAGACTCAACTTTATTTATCCTATCAATTATTTAAATATTTTATCTATTTAAATATTTTATCTATGATATTTTGTAATAATTTGTTTTGAGCATCAATATAATATTTTGCTATCTACTTTTATGATTTTCTCTTATTTTTATTGTTTATTTGAATATTATTATTTTTGTCATGTGAACGAAAAAAAAAAGAGGATAAAGAAAACTCATATTATTTTTGCATCCTTATTATTTGAAAAACATGAGAAAAATTATAGCTCATGTAAGTACATTTTTAATAGTAATCTTTGAGAGAAATGTGTATTTAATTTAAATTTATTTATTTAATTATTGGAGATCTTCAATAAACACAAATGAAGAATCTAATAATACAAAAAATGTATCCTTTGTCAATATTTTATTGAGAAAAAGGAATTTGTGATTCACTTGATATAATGAGAATGACAAAAATGAATTGTTTTATATTAAAACATGTATCTAATTGATTTTAAAATGTTTATAAATTATTATTTTAAAAAATAAAATAAAAATGTTAATAAAAAATTTATGTTATGATTTTGTATGATCTTACCCATATTATCTTTGAAATTTATCCACACCTCTCTATTAAAATATCTAAACTTGAGTTTAAAATTTTTTTTTATTTTATTGCGATTTTAATTGAGATTACATGTTTTTATTTCCCACATTTCTATGTAGAAACACTTGATCAAACTGATAGTATGATCGCATACATTTAGTTAAGGTGCACAATTAATAATAAAGTGCATGATTCAAAAATTATATTACATGTTATAAAAACAACTAAAATACATTGTAAGGAATTTAATTCGACCATGCAAATTATTTCTTAATTTATACAATTATTATTTTCTTTGAAATATAATTAAAGTAATAATGAGAATACAATATTTGGAAAAAGTAAAATTAGAATAATAAAAAAGATAAAAAGAAATCAAATAAATGAGAAAAAACATTTATATACAATCATACATTATGCCATCAATTATTATTTATATATTCTCATTGAACGAAAACGTTCATATAAATATATTATAATAAAATTTGTGCAACACACAAGTTATATACATAGCCTCAAAATACTATAAATTAAATTTTTAAACAAATAAAGGTCTAGGTAATATGTTTATGTAAGTAGATATAATATAAATATGTGTAATTTAATCTCACATATTATTGACTAAAAAATTATTTATTTTTTCTAATTTATTGTCTTTCACATTATAAAAAATAATAATAATATAATTGCAAACATAATCTAAATGGCCTACAAAATAAATTTATATGCAAATAAAAAATTAAATATCAATTGTTATAAAAATGTAATTTTATTTCTAATATACCCGTGCGAAGCACGGGCCGGCAATCTAGTAAAAGAAAAAAAACCACAACTCGTAAAAGCAAAATGCAATGGAGGAAACCCTAATCGTGAATCATCTCAATCGACTGTTTCATAAACCCTCTCCGTCAACCATTGTGTCACCTCCGTATGGAGCATCTCAATTCTAGGTCGTAGTCTCCGTTTTTCCTCTCGTAATTTCCTCAAATTTCTCCATTTTTTGTCTTTGATTTCTACAATTTCAGTTCACGTCGCTTTTAATTTTCATTCTCACTCGAATTCCTAAAATATGTTTACTTTCAATCATCGCACTTGCAGGATCTCAGCAAACACTATCTTTTATGCGGCTAAATCTACCATTTTCGGTTCACACGACTCAAGGATAAGAAATCAAGAGATTTTACTAGAGAAGATTTGAAGGAAGCTCAAGGTTCGAATGTTGGTATTATTGTTGATTGATGCTCTATTCTTGCTACCAATTGCTTTCAAAGTAAATAGTTTTTCATCTTGCACACAAGGTGTTTGATGAAAAGTCTCAACCAAGTTCTTTCACTTTTTTTCTGTTTCAGTTTGGCTTTTACTTTTTTTGTTCATATTCGTATCAGTTTAATTTTGAATGAGATTTGATGCATTATTATGAAATTTCGAAATATGAATTTGTTTGAGTATGCGATTTAGAAGATTGCGGAGTATGATGTTAACAGCGTTTGATTTTGGATGTTTGATTTTGGATGATTGCTATTAGGAGAACATAAAGCATATAAGTATTGCAATTTCTACTTAAGGCAATTGAGAATCAAATTTGATGTTCACAATTTAGTTTATGTTCATGATGTGACACTCAAGATTGACGCCATGAATCTTTTATCTTTAAGATGCTCATGTTATCCAATAATAGAATTTATCCCTGTTAACCTAACCTCCTTAGTTGATGCATATATTGATGTTGGGTATGTCTATCTGCCTAATATACCATACGCTGCTCAGTGTGCAATTCAGCTATTCAGTGGACTAAGTAGTGTCAAGTATCTCAAACTATCTAATAATACTCTTGAGGTATGTTTGACTATTTTCTCATCAACTTAAATTTTTTATGAATATTGTATGCGATAATACCTAATGAGATTTATGTCTTTCGTATTATCCTTGCATATTTTCTCTTTCCTCTGTATCACAACACTGAATGCAGTTTTGTTTCCATTACTAGTGTCTCTACCATACAAAGGATACTCTCCATCTTCTTCCTACATTTCACACTTTGACACATCTTCTTGAAACGAAAATGGCAGAAACGAAGAAGAACGACATCGTTCATTCACTGCTCGTCACCTACGCTTCCATGAGTTCTCTTCTCACACTCTGTCCTCCTTTCGTAATTCTACTATAAGTACTAATTAATTAATTAATCCCTAATTGAATCTCTAATCTTCAATTTTGAATTTGAATTTGAAATTGAATGGTGTATGTAGATGGTATACAATGATGGTTACGGATGGATCAGTTTTGAACACTTTCGATTACTTTATCAATAACGGTTTTCAAGGTTTTGTTGATCTGTGGCCTAAACCTACTCTTCTCGCTTGCAAAATTATTGTTGTTTATGGTGTTTTTGAAGTCGTTCTTTAGCTTCTTCTTCCTAGTAAAACTGTCTACGGCCCTATTTCTCCCACTGGCTATTGTCTTGTATATAAGGTTTGTTTCTGGTTCTCTTTCTTTTTGTTATTTTTTTCTTGAATTATGACAACTTCTGTTTTTGGTTTTGAATTTTTTCAGGCGAATGGTGTTGCTGCGTATTTAGTCACTTTGGTTACTTATGTTGCTATTTTGTGGTGAGTTACCAACCTTTCTCTACTGTTACTTTTGTAATTTCTTCTAGTTTATTGAGAGGAGAGAATTAATGAGAAATATATCATCGCATTCGTAAATTTGTTATACTGACGTTTCGTATTGAAGACGTATCACTACAACACGCTGGGGCTTTAAAAGCGCTTATTTTGGGCTTTTAAAGTGCTTAAAAGCGCTGTAAAAGCTGGCGCTGGCGTAGGTAACAAAAGCGCTTCTGAAAGCGCTCTGGTAGACCCCCCCTATAAGAGCGCTTTTCTGGAAAAAGCGCTCTGGTAGGCCCCCCTATAAAAGCGCTTTCCTGGAAAAAGCGCTCTGGTAGACCCCCCTTTAAGAGCGCTTTTCCCAGCAAAGCGCTCTGATAGCCCCCCCTATGAGAGCGCTTTTTCTGGAAAAAACGCTCTGATAGCCCCCCCTATAAGAGCGCTTTTCCAAAAGCGCTTTCGTATGCTGCGTTTTTTTTTTTATGCTTTTTTATTAATCTTTGGCAACGCTTTTACTAAGAAGCGCTTTTTAAAAGCGCTGTCGTTGCTAAATGAGGTATTTTAATGTGCAGCCTGTAATTTAATCCTCCCAGTCGACCTGTAATATTTTCGACCTGTAATATGTTTTCAACCTGTAATATTTTCGACCTGTAATATATTTTCGACGATATTATTTCAGCCATCAGTAAGACAATATATATACTAATATAATACCATTATAATATCCAAAATTATATATATACATCATTACAACATCAATAATATTATAGTTCAAATCGACACAAATCCTACATGAAAAATTGCTTAATATAAAATTGACACAAATCCTCTTTGATTTCTTCCAACTTAAGTCTCGGGTACCCAGCAGCACGGAATTCGTCAAGGTACTACAAAACAAAAACATAATATGAATGATATATTTAGTTAAATGTAATAAATTATATGAAATTATCTTAAGTTATAAATTCATACCGTGAGCGGAATCTTTAATTGATTCGCCTGAAGGATTTCTTTCATAAACCTCAAAACAAAGTATCCGCAATCGTAACTGTTTCGCTGTTGCGGACACTACATAGAAAAACAAATAAGATTCTATAGTTGTCTTGTTTTATCAAGTAGCATAAATATTATAAGCAAAATTATGAAAAATAATGTACCTGCACTTGGATCCAAGTAATGTTGTTTGATTTAGTCTGGGATACCTGTGCGTCCCGTTGACTTCGGAACAGTTGTATTGATCTAATTAACAAATATATAAAAGCATATGTTTAGATCAATCCCACAAATAAGTAAATATATAAATATACACGAATATATATTTAGAACGATCCCACTTACAAATCAACGATGTCCTTCATAGCCGGATAATTGGTCCATTCACCATTTACCGAATTCAGATAATACACGACTTCTCTTATAGGGTTGATAGCAAGCAGCAACCAGTGTGCTCTATAAATTAAAACAATAGGTTATATGAAAATTTTGCTATACACAAAAGAAACAGAGATTAGATGAACCAAGAATGAGAAACTAACCCTACTGGTCGGGTATTATACGCCCAAAGATGCAGACTTTCTGTATTGCCAGTGGACATGAATCTATCGACTAAGCGCTATTTAACTGATTCCGGTTCCGAAGCAATTGCCATTCCGCTGCAATGGGCGGAAGACACGAAACGGAATCTGTTAGACAATGCAGTCCCGCGCAACACTCTGTCATACAAAAACCTTAAATAAAAACATAACAAACATTAGATTATTTTCATTGAAATGTGTAAATAAATTATATTGTGGGACTAATTAAATAATATATCGGATGAGTGAATATTACCGGATGTATGAGTGCATATTACTGACGCCTAGTTGATCATGCCTAAAAATCTCTTCCAAGTCATCAATTGTAATAAGTGACTTGAATTCAATACCGAAGACGCTTTCATCCATATTGATTTCACGTAAAGGACCATCCTTCAAATCGGACATATCAACCATTGTTGCGAGCGGCGACCGGTATCGAGGCATAAAAGCACCGCCTTTTTTTGCCGCTGGCTTCGGAGGACCAGTGGGTGGTACGCTACGAACTTGCTGCGTCACTTGTTGTGACTCCCGAGCGGATGCCTAAAAATCGTATAAGTTAGGTAAAATATAAAATCATGCATATTAAGATTCAGATTATATATTAACACTTTAAATGTACCTCTTTTAGTGATGCAACAGACTCCTCCTTCTGTAAAATCCCTTTACCCTTAATTGTGGGTTTTATAGGAGCAGTCTAAAATTAAAATGTAAAAAATAATTAATAAACGGTTTAGAATTGACATTCGAAAACTAAATGATTCATAATCGTTTTCAATATACCCCATCACTAATGGTAATGAGCTCCGAGGGCCATGCAACAAATGATCCTATTGCATCTCGCAGCAATGTCGTCTCTGAGACCATGTCAGGTACCGGTAGCATCGCATCATGATCTACTACAACATCCACCGATACTTTCAGGTGTCCATCCGGGAGCGGTCTATGGTGAAGTAAATCTCCCAAAGTGTTGTGCACTTTTCCCTTGCCAACTAGTCGATAATTCGGTGACGATAAGTATAGTTGGCAAGATGAAATGCCCTAAACCAATAGTAAATATAAAATCATTATCATTAATAAAATAGAACAATTTGTAAGGAAAAAAATTTATAATTACCTCGGGAAATTTCCTTTGACAGTTGATACTAGCCTTATCACTAGTTTCTTTCACCGATGAAGTGTTGCACTTTTCTCTCATATACATCTCTTTATCTCTTTGCAATTCAGAGACTTGTGCTTGCAATTCCTGCAACTTTTACAACACTTCTTCATTGGTAAGATTTGATCTTCTCCTAGGACTCTTGTAAAAAGAGGTTGGAGTCACACCATGACCCTTACCCCTCACCCGACCGGGATACTCAGGAGCATCTAGTGCTCTACTAAGTACGCTCCCCTCACCGGTGGATACCGATTGCGACAAGGTCTCCTGTAATTCATTTACATTTCAATAATTATTAGTGGAGATAAAAAATCATTTATATATTAAAAAACATTTGATTTAATTAAAGACACAGTATTATACTTACACATTCAGTATAAACTCTCTGAACATCGGGATCGACAGCTTGATTCTTGCCCACACGAGCTTCCTTCCACAACACATGTACAGGAAGTGAAGTTTCCTCACTTTTAGTCTCCTCTAACTATGCATTGACACAAATGATAAAATCGTCAAATAAAACATGCACATTTAGACAATTAATTAAAACGCATTTCTATTTACTTACAATTTTATCCTCTAAGCGTGCATATCCCAAACGCCCTTTTTTGTATGGATACGCGGGTTTGGATGCTCTCGCACTATTCGTGGCACTCCTTTTTCGAAAATCTTCATCTCTTTGCTTTACAAACTCAGCCCAATCTTTTTCACCAATGAAGATCTCATACTTTTTTGGCCGTCCCGGTGCCTCTTCAAGAAAGTTTTCATCTTTATCCTTAAGATAGGTGTTTGTCAAAAAAGCTTTCCACCCTCTATATCTTTTGCCGGCCAAACTAAGTATGTAGCGTCTACGATCATCTGGTATCTCAAAAGTCCTCTGCAAAAAAACATACGCATAGTGTGTTAGTATAAGTAATTTAAACAATTTATCGTTAAGATAATAACAACAATTAACCATATATGATATACCTGAAGCTCGTCCCAAATCGCTTTTTTTTTCGCATCCAACTCTAAACTTTTCAGATTCCATTTAGCTACGGAGACCGGAATATGCATACGAACAAGTGTACCAATATAACTTGTCAACTTTGCAGAATTAGGACCAATTGCTTGATTTTCAGAATTCCATTCCAATCGGTATACTAATCCTTGGTCTCTATGTTGAATGATTCCCTTCATAATGGTGATGCCTCGTGCAACTTCTTTTGCTTCAGTATCAGGTGGAACATTTGTATCCGGAGCATCTCTTTCTTGAGCATCTCTTTCTTGTGAGTTTTCAGGTGGAGCATCTCTATCCGGAGCCATTGAACCTGTATCAAAAAACTAAAGCACATTAGTACACTATTAATAAGCTAACAATCTATACAAGTCAAATGGAAGTCAAACCATGCATGTACAAGTAAATCGGAAACGAAATCGGTACAAATCAAAATAAGCGTCAAAAAAGAAAGTTGTCGGAATTGAACGAAATTTACATGGCTATGGTAAAACGTCCCCACGGACTCAAAAATAAAGTCGGTTTTCCGAAATTCAGACCCTAAGCCCGACTTTTGATTACGGGCAGAAGCAAAACCGATAAAAAAACAGTCCTGAAATGTAAAGATAAGTGCATGAGCAGCTCCGGAATCGTCAAAATAGTATAGTTACATGCAAAGAAGTCAACAAACGGATACATGGTTCAAAAGTTATGTACAAAACGAGAATATACACCAAAATTGAATAAGTACTATACTATTGAATAAAACCATCGGTACAAATTGAATAAAGCAAATTAGTCGGAATATGTATACTATTACCTTTATCACTAACGTCTCTTTCTTTTCTTGGTAGGATTGTGTTCTACGCATCTCTTAACAACGCGGACGGTTGGATTGATCCAAATACCCTCATTATGATCATTTCTAGTACAAGATTCATTCTCATTTTGATCGTTTCTTGTACAAGATTCAATGCCAACACCAATATCACCTTGATCTTCAATGTTTTCATCAACTATTTTGTTAGATAAAAGCACTATAGACCATTTCGTACTTGTCGGATCATTGACATAGAACACTTGTTTAGCTTGAGAGGCTAGAATGAAAGGCTCATCTTTGTACCCTACCCTATTGAGATCCACTTGCAAAAATCCTGACTTATCCATTCGTATGCCACTATTATTTTTAACCCACTTGCAACCAAATACAGGAATCTGAAACTTCGCGTAATCAAACACCAAAATGCGCTCGATAACCCCAAAATATGACAAATTTGCAAATTTCGGATTTAAGTCATTCGCACTTGATATGTGCATTGCTTCAGCTACCAAGGTAACACCACTATTTTGCATAGTACTTTTATCATCCTGTTCTTTGGTATAAAATGTGTATCCATTAATTGCGTATGCGCTATAAGAAAGCACAATTACACTTGGACCATAGGCTAAACATCTCAACCTTTCTGTTACTGAAGCAGGATCTGAACGATACTTTGAATAAATATGATTGCTAAACCACGGTATGAAACTTCGATTGTGCTCTCGTACTATCCAGTTCTCATTTCTATTTGGATTTAAGTCTCGGAGAACAACCTTGTGCATTTCAACATACGGCTCAACCTCAATCTCATTGTGCAGAACATACAAGTGCGCTTGATCCCGTTCGACCATTGATACTGTCACAACTTTATTTCCAATTAGCCTTTTTCCTTCTTTTTTTTCGACAATATGAGATTTGGGGAGTCCAATTGATTGAACATTTGACAAATATTCAGTACAAAACTCAACCGCTTCTTCAACAACGTATCGTTCGGCAATACAACCCTCCGGTCGACTTCTGTTTTTCACGTACCCTTTTAATATTTTCATATAACGTTCAGCAGGGTACATCCATCTCATATAAGCTGGTCCGCACAATTGTGTCTCTTTCACAAGATGAACGACTAGATGAACCATTATGTCAAAAAACGAGGGAGGAAAATACATTTCAAGATCACATAAAGTAACAACTATCTCTTTTTGCAATGTTGGTAAGATCGCGGGATCGACCACCTTACTGCAAATAGACCTGAAGAAGAAAAACAGCTTAGTTATTGCGCTTCTTACTTTTTCTGGCAGAATAGAACGTATACCTATTGGTAAAAAATGTTCCATTATAACATGGCAATCATGCGTCTTCAAACTCTTTAACTTGAGGTCTTTCATGGACACAAGTCTTCTAATATCTGAAGAGTAGCCTTCTGGAACTTTAACTTCACTGAGGAACTTACACAATGTTTTCTTCTCCTTTCTAGATAGAGTGTAAACAGCAGGTGGCAGATATGTTCGTCTTCCTTTCGTCACGGGTCCCAATTCAGTTCTCATTCCCATGTTTACCATGTCCTTCCTTATGTTAAGGCCATCCTTAGACTTTCCTTGTATATTGAGTAACGTACCTATGACGCTGTCAAATACATTTTTTCAATATGCATAACATCCAGGAAATGTCTTACGTACAACAACTTCCAATATGGAAGTTCAAAAAAAATTGACTTCTTCTTCCACCAACCCTTGACAAGTGAATGTGCAAAAGGCTTGCCAAACTGAGTGCTCACATCTTTCACCTTTTCAAAAATTTGATCACCTGACAAAAAAGGCGGGGCTGTACCATGTTCGGCCTTTCCATTGAATGTTTTTCTCCACCCACGGTAGTGATGATTAGAATTTAAGAATCTACGATGACCGAGAAAGACATTCTTCTGACAAAGCTCCAATCGTGTCGTATCGGTTTCTTCTTCACAAACAGGACACGCCTTTTGACCTTTATTGCTGTACCCGGATAGATTTTCGTATGCTGGAAAATCATTAATTGTTCCAAACAACATAGCCCTCAAGTTGAAACTTTCCTTCCTATACCCATCGTAAACCTCCACACCGTTCTCCCACAAAAACTTTAAATATTCGATTAAGGGTGCCAAGTACACGTCTATGTCATTCCCTGGTTGTTTAGGCCCAGAAATTAGCATAGATAACATCATGTACTTATGCTTCATACATAGCCACGAAGGTAGGTTATAGATCATAAGAATCACAGGCCATGTGCTATGCGAGATACTTTGAATACCATGCGGGTTCATCCCATCAGTAGACAATGACAACCGAAGGTTTCTTGCTTCTTTTCCAAATTCAGGATAATCAGTATCAACTTTCATCCATTGTGGTGAGTCTGCCGGATGTCGCAACTTTCCATCAATAATTCTTTCATCTGCATGCCAAGTCAAGTGTCTTGAATCGGTCTCACTACGATACATGCGTCTAAATCTCGGAATTATAGGAAAATACCATAAGACTTTAGTAGGAGACAACTTTTTCTTATATCGAGGGGCACCACATTTAGGACCTCTGGTAGCATATCTTTCATAAGGGCTAATAACTCTGTGAAACTTTTATCCGACCATCCATTGTCCGCCTTTAAGTTGTACAACTTTAACACCGCAGACATTCTTGTGAATTTTGAACAACCATCATACAACGGTTTCTCTGCATCGCTTACCAACCTCTCAAACATTTTGGGACAATCCGCAAGATCTTCTTCAAGCGCTTCTGCAATCTCTTCGACTCGATCGCAATCGTATGTGTCTGTGCAATCGTCGTTTGAAGCATACTTCCTATTACAACTCGACTCAGCATTCCCGTTACTTTTCTCACCATGCATTGTCCAACATGTATAACTTCTATCAATTCCAAACCGTAGTAAATGGGATGCCAACTTATTCCCGTCAACCTTACCCCCATAACAGCAACCCAAGCAAGGACACGACATTCGAAGCGGGTCTTCGGAGTGCGCAACCGCAAACTCAACGAATTTCCATACCCATTTCTCGTACTCTTTCGACAATCGGTTTGAATTCATCCATGTCTTATCCATGTCTTAATTAAGCTAAACAAATGCTTCTTGGTTTCTCTATCAGGTACTAAGGAATTCTGTCAAGATAATAAATAGCTATCATCATAATAGAATACCTAATCAGAATACCTAATCAGAATACCCGATTTCTTAAAGAAGACATTACCTTATTTCAAGGTAATATAAGTCCACAAACCAAAAAACTGGTTGAGAGACACTAAATTGATATTAAATAGAACCATAAACAATAAACTATAAGCAGAAAATAACAAACTATAAGCAAGAAGAAAGGGATAGTAACCTGAGTTAGACTTGATGTGGGAGATGGGTAGGTTTGAATCGGCGTTGTACAAGTAGAAACCAGAGACTTCAAAGTAACTGTAAAATTAAACACACACACACACGATGCAGTTAAAAACAAATATCCACTGTACCAAACAAAAATGAGTATTACTTAATATAATCTAAAAATAAACTATTAGTATTCAGTCCCCTTTAGAGAAATTCAGAAACTATAGCAAAAGAATAACTAATTACCTTTAGAGAAATTCAGAAACTTCTGGAACCACACACCGTAAGCTAATCTGATGTCTCTAGTGATATTCTTTTAAAAAATCTTTAATATCCCCTGAAAAATAATCATCACCCAGATGTTATAGCAATTCTAGATACATAGTACCGCAAATCAAAGTTTAACAACTACTTAGAAACCGGGGTAGCAACTACGCATGTCAAAACAACGGCGTGAAAACGACCACAAATCATAGTCGAGTCATACAAATGGAGAAATCAAGGTGGAGCAATTATATCTCATGAGAAAACAACAATTTAGCATGTATTTTCATAACGGGGCAGCATTAATGTCTAACGAGAAAGCACACAAAAAGTTGTCGCAAAAGCGAGCAACTACGATACCCTTCTTTGGACCCACCAACATCACACCACTATTAGTAGAAACTGCACCAATTTAGGGTGATTTAAAAGCCACTTCTTCTATTTATAAAATGAAATTGCAAAACAAATCAGTTCCAAAAACATGTCTAAAGTTTAGAGAGCATCACAAATTTGAAGGCAATACCTCATATCAACAAACACATGAAACACAACAACCAATAAATTTGAGGAAAACTTGTGTTGAATTCTTTAATACAATATTATTTTATAACCAAATCTAAGCCATTAAAATTGAAAATACTAAAAGCCAACTACAATCACAGAATAGACAATTCTGATAAAGAATCACAAATTTTACAGTAATAAAAATCCTGAGACACTGATTGTAACACAATAAAACATAATCTCAAATCATTAACTAAGTCGTACAGTAACAAAACAAATCCAGGCAAGAAATTAAAAACAAAATCTGTAAATGATTGCAGAAAATTGAGATGTCATATAGAATTTTCATCAAATCGCATATATGACCTACACAAGCAATGATTGAAGAAAATGATCTACACAGAATAAACACTCAAATCTCAATAGTTAATGTTTTTTCAAATGGAGAATCTATGGAATAAATCCAAATATAACAAGGTTCAGCCAACAGGAACTCTTTCTGTTTCTTGCTATTCCCTTACACAACCAACTTCAACAATTTTCTTATCTATTTTGTATCAAAATGCTCCATATGACTACTAAAACAAAATGTGGCAGAAACATATAAGCACACACTCTATTTCTAGGCAGAGTTGATGAACCTTGCACAAATAATGAAAGATACATGCAACAAATCACAGACAAACTAACAAAAAAAATCATTTTTTTTACATTTGGGTATTTCTTCAAACAGATAAAGAGCAACAAAAAGCACATCCTAACACAAGCAGCATAATGGTGGTCAGCAAGAGATGCATAGAGAGATGGTTTTAGAGACTTACAATGGTGGTCAGCAATTCTCGAAACGGGTTGAGAGCGTCTCCTTTGACTGAGACGAAGATTCAGCCGGAGGCGGGGGTTTATCCCTATTACTCAGCCACGAAGTGAATGAGGAGACGAAGAGTTTGCGAAGGCGGAAGGAGAAGACGAAATTCAGAGATTCAGTATCGAAATTCAGCCCCAAACGAAACTCAATGATGGAATGGTGATTCAATATCGTGGAAGGCAGAGATTTTCATGGAGATATGCAACAATCGTGGTAGGTTTATGTTTGGGGAAGAAGCTAGAATGGTATCCTGATTTCTGAAAAACGTAATAACCTGGGAATGTTTTGTTTTAAAAAATAATATAATTGTAAATACCCTACGAGAGCGCTTTTAAAAAGCGCTTTGGTACCCAGCCCTATACCAGCGCTTTTTAGATAGAAAGCGCTTTGGTAACCTACCCCTTTACCAGCGCTTCTTTAAAGCGCTTTGGTAACCTACCCATTTACCAGCGCTTCTTTAAAGCGCTTTAGTAACAAGCCCTATACCAGCGCTTCTTTAAAGCGCTTTAGTAACCAGCCCTATAGCAGCGCTTTCGTAGGTACCCCCTACAGGAGCGCTTTTTTTCCTTGATTTTTAGTTTTGTTTTTAGCAAAGGCCTATAGCAGCGCTTTTGCCAAAAGCGCTTTTGTAGCTGCGTTGCTAAACTTAAATTTGGCGTAGTGTATGGTGTCCCTTCTCAACTGTGTGGTTTTCTGACACGAACATACCGTATATTCAATCAATTCATTTACTTAAATAATTATCAGTGTCGACATGTTTAACTCAGCGGCATGTCCAATGTTTCTGCTTTTTAGTTCATGGTTGCCAATGAATTTGATTTTTCATTTCATTTTGGATGTTGTGTTTTTTTATAAAATTGCCATGGGAGATCTCAGCACTTAACATTGAGATTCTCCAGGAATGAAACTAGGGATGATTTCCTATGTAGTACTAGTACCAACACTTTAGATTAAAGGTGTGTCCAAGTTAATGAATTTTTTTTTTATGACTTCTTCCTTTGCAAAAGTAGCTATGAGACCAACCAACGAGCTTAATGTAGTAGATAAATTAAGAACGTTGCAATAACAAACAGTAAGGGAACAAGTTTATATGT
Source organism: Vicia villosa (assembly GCF_029867415.1). Taxonomy (NCBI): domain Eukaryota; kingdom Viridiplantae; phylum Streptophyta; class Magnoliopsida; order Fabales; family Fabaceae; genus Vicia; species Vicia villosa. The sequence continues at coordinate 141,374,086 of NC_081182.1, forward strand.
AGTTAATTTGTTGAAACTCCAGCGGCAGTTGTAAGTGTTTTTTTTTGGTTAGATTATAAGTTTAGTTAAGATTATCTAAAAATATTCTCTAAGAAATTCTTTCATATTGGAAGATGAGTTTTAGAATGGTCAGGGCACATATTATGCCAACCATCCGTAGGAAGAAATCACTCAAGGTGGGTAGCAATGAAGTGATTACTAGTTTGGCTGTTTACCCACAATTATGTTATCGTCATAGAAAATATAAATTAACTGACAAATATTTAGTGTATCTATGGAATTATTACCAATACTAATGTGAACCGGGTTAGCACCAATTTTTTTCATTAGAGAATAAAGTTCTAAGTGGCAAACATCACCATTAACTATTGGAATATCATTTAGCAAGATCTTTAATAAAATAGCATGTCACAATTTTTTATTAACCAATTGTTTTTAAAAGTCTATGCTTCATGTAAATATGCATTTTTAACACTTTAGATTAACACTTTAGATTTCCTATGTAGTACTAGTACCAACACTTTAAATTAAAGGTGTGTCCAACTCTAGGAGGCCATCACACGCTCACATGATTAACAGCAATGAATTTCTCGCGAACCGTTGGTGCACAATTGGAGGCCGTTATCGATTTTAACAGCCTACACTATGGGTCTTAGACAGGTTAATTTTCCTTTTTATTGCAGGACATGAGATCAATAAAAATGCATGTTGCGGAACTGACGATATTCATTTCTTTGTATTTGTATGGTGGTTTTGGTGATGAATATTGTGATGCAGGTTCAGTAAAGCACAATAAGTCTACCCTAAGCATTATTCACGATTGTAACAATGAAGTTGCAAAATCATGTTTTGCTAAATAAACTTATCTGATTTGTAATTATTCTTCTAGGTTCGAATGCTGGGCCCAGGCAGGCCATTTCTTGTTGAGGTGAAAAATGCACGACAAGTCCCATCTAAACTGTTTGTTAAAGATATAGAGAAAAAGATAAATAGCATGGAGAATAAGTTGGTAATGCTGTAGCCGATTTGGTAACATTTGTATGTCAGTTATAAATGCATAATAAAGATGTAGTCTCAATTTATCAATTATATATTAAATTTTCTTAATTTTTTTTAATTTGGACACATATTAGCTGCGGATTTACCTGCGGATTATTACCTGCGGATTTACCTGCGGAATTACCTGCGGAATTTCCTGCCAAAAATATTACCCACGAAGGTTTTAGCTGGGGACATATAAACGCAGGAAAATCCGCAGGAAACGTGTCTCCTGCGGAATTTTAGCTATATTCCGCAGGAAAACAGAGTATTTCTAGTAGTGTATGGTTTGTGTAGAAAAAGGTTGCGAAACTTTTAACATTTAAACCTTACACATTTAAACCTTATAATAAAAGTTTTATTTATTTATGGCGCTATAATTTTTGAATAAATCAATTTTTCCTAAAAACAATTAGATTTTAAAATTTTATTACCTTTTTGTATGAAAAAAATAATAATACTACCTTTACTTTTTTTAAATGTAAGTTTAACTAAACACTATTATTATTATTATTATTATTATTATTATTATTATTATTATTATTATAATAATTATTTTTATTATTATTATTATTATTACTATTATTATTATTATTATTATTTTCAAAAAATTAACAAAAGAACATTATTTTTCAAAATAGTAAAATTAGAGAAAAAATTACTTATGACCATCACAAAATTTATTAATAAAAATATTAACATTATTATCATTTGAACATCAATATAAAAGATCTATTGAACCCGAGAGGGTTGGCTTAGTGGCAGGGTGCTTGGGTCTCAAGGGTTTGCTTCCCTTGAGGTCCTGAGTTCGAAGGAGCCTAGGACCAATTTTCGGAGCCTAGTAACACACCCGTGCGTCCGCCCGCACGGGTATAAATTTTCTAGTGTAGAATTTTGTTCATGATATGAATAACATGAATACAATGTCAGCATGATTGTGTATTGATCAAGGAGTTTATTTAAGAAACTACAACAAAAGAATATTAGTTAAATTAGAAGCCCACTATCTTCTTTTACACAAAAAGTCGTATTGATATCCTGCAAGAAAAAAAAAAGAATTTAGGAAAACAAATAGTATAATAGGAAATCTTATGAAAGTTAAATGGAGATTGCATATTAATGTTGAAGTTATATATACCTTCTAGATATTTTGAAAAACTTCTTTGAATATAACATTTGTCGTAGTGTCTAAAGTTTATTTTGATTTGTCATGAATCAATATTTTCAGTCCTTACTTGCTTTTAACCCTGGAGAAAGCAACATAAAGTTGGCCATGACTAAAAACTTCTTTCGGCAAATACAAACCGACAAAGTCTAGTGATTGTCCTTGAGACTTATTAATGGTCATGGCAAAAGAGACAATAATAGAAAATTGTCTTCTGACAAGCTTGAACAGCCGCGGTGATTGTGAAGGTCACAGTGACATCCTAGAGATATATATATGATGTTTATGGTATTTTTCCCTTAATAATTTTTGCCTCAATGACATGATTTGTAAGTCTTGTAAAAGTTAGTCTCGTACCATTACATAAGCCTTCTGATTGATCCAAATTTCTCAACATCATAATAGTTGTGCCAATTTTTAACTTGATAGAATGACTAGGCAAGCCAGAAGTTTTCAAAGCACCAAAAATTCAGGAGTTAAATGTTCAAAGACATCAAATCCAATTGCTTCAGAATTGTCAATTGGGTCGAAACTCGGATATTCCTTTTCTGTTCCTATAAAGGAAAAAAGGAATAAAAATAAGAATATGAATATACTAAGAAATGTAAAAATGAAAAAAAAAAAACAAATGCATGGACCAAAGGCCTTTGGCATAATATAAGAAACAAAAAAAAAATATTGGCATATTCTATTCTAGAACCATGTATTTTACATAGAATACATGGCAATAACTTAACTGATGTTTTAGGATAGTGTTGAATAAATTGGAAATTTTCAATAATGATTTATCTTGTTTTGGAATTAATACTAATAAGGTTATCCTATTGAACAATTCATATATAAAATGATTCACATGTAAGTTTTCTTTAATAAAATCGTTAAATAATAAAGTAGTAATCATGAAGAATTGTAGAATAAATTTACCTGATATAAAATTCGTGACGTATTCATTAATTTAATCGACCACCTCAATTGTTGAGGCCAATATTATTTTAATTTGAAGAAACTGCGGATCAATGTAGTTGTCTATCAAATTGGGATAAGTACTCGAAACAATCACTTCTATTGGATCATCGAAGCTAAAGATTAGAAATTCTAGAGGTATTTTGATTTCAGCAATCCCATCATTAGGTTCCCCTAGTTCTCCATCACCTATTTGAAGAATCCATTTTGAAAATTGATTTATTTCTTCAATTGATGTAGTAGAATTGCCACGTTGTAGTCGCATATTCTTTGTAAGTTTCAAGACCTTACAATGGTCCCAAATGTAAGAAGCATTTATGGTAGTGTAATACGGTGAACTGACTTTAGTTGAAATGTGCGGATAGCAAGAGTCGTCACCGACTTTTATTTTATCCAAATTAACAAAAAGGCTAAAAGAACAGAAAAAAACCTTTTAAAGAAATTTTGAGTTCGGGGGGTAATTTATACAAAGGGAAGGTGTAAGACACCCTTTGCATCCATGGTTATCCATGGGCTCTTAATTGCTTTACTCTTTTGTAACCAAAAGTTTAGAAATGTAGAAGAAGAAGTAAGGACTTTAGCTCGTAAATGAGCGTAGCCTTTTTGAAGGTTTATGAAAAAGTGTAAGAAAAAGATTTAAGCCAGAGCAAAGCAATTAGGGGAAATTACCTTGACATTGTAAAAGAGTTCTTTTAGCCTTTCAGGGCTAACCTTACCATAAGAAGGGTAGGAAGTCCTTTTATTTGGAGGTTAAAGGGTCATCGAGAGTTCGTTCGCCATAAGACTGTCCTTGCCATAGGGGGGCAGGTAGTCTAAGGGAAGGATCAGAATAGTCATCATTATTAAGCAACCAGGAGGACGCCTCAGCAATAATCGAAAGGGACTATCACATCATTTATAGGCAACTTCGAGGGACAAGATCATATAACCGAATCGAAGGCAACATCATTGGGACTTATTATCTTTTTGTGATAAGAATGAACCGAGGGCAACATTGTTGAGGCGTCCTCGTATTCGAGGGACTTGACTATCTTGCACTAAAAAAAAGGGCAACAAGGCAACAGGCAATAGACAACTAGAGAGGTTACCATAAAAGGTGTGTGGGTGCACAATCACGTTATTCAATTCAAGTAATTATCTTATAATTAGTTATTCTAAGTTCAATTTGAGGTTGTGATGCCCTAAATTACTAACCATGCAATAATAATGATATAACAGTGTTAAGTGCCTTCAAGGCCACACAATACAACCAGGGAGCAGTTATAAAATAAGCCACGGGGAAGGGGAAGAAAAGCAATAAAAATAAATCCCAACAGCGCAATAGGTTTGACACAAGTAATAATTAAAAAGATAAAAAGAACAATTTTTAGGGTTACCGACGATTCGAGCCTTGACCGGTTGGTTAACCCTGAAAATTAATAAAGGCAAAAAAAGAGGGTGAGTGTGGGAGGAATTCATTGACATTGAAAATAAATCATAATTTAATTTATAAGGCAAAATTACTAAAAAAGGAGGGATTAGAACTTAGCTTTTGATCGATAGGGCGCGTAGTCGGAAAAACCCTTATGGTAACCCTGAAAAAATTGCACGAAGGAAAGGAAATCTTTTAATGTATGACTGATCTAATGACAAATCTTGTAAACCCTAATTTCGGCACAAGTTAACCATGGTTAATAAAATAATAAAAAAACAAATTAATTAATTATTGGTTAATAAAATAATTAAAAAAAAAATTAATTAATTATTGGTTTTCAACCTAATTAATTAAATCGGCAAAAATAGATTTTCGATTAAATTGTCTAATCCTAATAAGTAATTTAATTAATTAATCTTAATTTAAACAATTAAACAACTTAATTAACTTCACCATTTAATTATTTAAATCAAATAAGAATTATTATCAAATTAATTAAAAATAAATCAAAATAAATAATTTTATAAGAAGACAGAAAATTAAAATTTTAAAAAAAGTTGTATTAATCAAACAAGTGAATAATATAAAAGAAAAAAAATTATTAAATAGATAATAAAAATAAATAAATAATAGTAAAAGAAATTGGAAATCTTAGCTTTTACTCAGGTGTGGTGAAGCTGCAGTCCATGGTATGCACCCTTCAATCTTGTGCTTGAGATCCATGATGGTGGCTTTCCAACGATTGTGATTACGAGTGCTCATGGTAATGATTCCAAGCCTAATACACAGGATCTTCAATTGCAACTTGTTGAAAAAAAAATAACCAAGGTCAGGGATCGAACCCTGGACCTTTGGGTTACCAAGCTCTTTGCCACTCAACCAACGTTGCGTTCGTGATAAACAAACGCACTCAAATAAATATATAGAAAAGATAACACCTGATGGGAAAATGCGCGCTAATATCAAACCAGCCAATGCACTCCTGCCACGACTTCATCTTCTCTAACAGACTGTCGTTTTTGGTCTGTACTTTTACCTACGGACAAAGCGTCGTAGCTATACACCTGCATACATACGAAATAGTATATACGCAAAAAAAAAGTTTCTAAGGCCATGGACACACTCGTGTCATCCTCCCGAATCCATTAATGGCCTTACTTTGAGCCAATTCGATCTATACCTGAAACCCCCAAACGACACTACGAAACCCTAACAATAGTGTAATGATCAAAACAACGTCTAAATGCAATTAAGTCTCTAGAATCAATCATAACATCAATATCAACATGAATATGCCTCAAGAATACATTAAATATGCGTGTATGATCGATTCCGATTCAAAGTTTAAAGAGCTCGAAATATGACTTACGGTGGGGTGTTCTTGATGATTCAAGGTATGGGAACGATCGAGACAGCTTCAGGGAAGATCAATGAAGGTGTTTGAGTGCTTAATTCCCCTTGAATTGGCCTATAACCCTTAATTCGAAGTATGAGTTTTCTTGTATTTTTAGGAATCGAATTTAGGGTTCTTGAGGCAGAGCATTCGTGACCCTTGCATCTGGAAATCTTCACTATATATAATAGCTCCAATTAGGTTAACAATTGTGGAGAAAATCTTGATGAATCAATCTTTGCAAATTGTGAAAATTTGATTGAAATATGTTATGAAATCCTTCTATATTTGGTCTCAATTTCAATCTTTCTCAAATCAATCTCTTTAGCACGAATTTGATACTGAATATTGGATATTTTCATGATTGATTATGATTAGAATAATATCCTTAATCAAATATTTGATTTTCCATGATTAATTATCACTTTTAAATGATAAAATATTCATATAAAATCAAATAAAAATTAAAAAATTTGTGGCAATTGAGCTTGGAGTCTTGGATAACTTGAGAGTCAAGTTTGGCCCATAAAAGGTTGGACCTCTTTGCAAAGAAATTCATTTTGAACCCTTTTCCTTCACATTTTTCTTCTCAAATTTGTCCAACTTTGAAAGGGTATATCTCCCTCAATTTTTAAGATATGGATGACTTCTAGGACTTTTTGGAAACCTCAAGATGTCCTCTACAAGCCACTTTGGAAGCCTTTTTTCATTTGAGGATTTTATCTTGATGATATTGACTTTGACAAAAAACTGCTTTTGGTTGACTTTCAAAAAGGACCTATAATCTTTTGCTCCAAATCTCTCAAATGTAGCATTTTTAGACTTGGCTTGTGAGAGACAAAATTGTAGGGAATTCAATTTCCTTCAAAACGAGCTTTGGATGAAAAATTTATGATGTTCCATGTAGGAGTTATGGCTGGTCAAAGTTCAGTTGACTTTCTCCTATGAAAACCCTAATTTAGAAACTTTTGAATTTGTTGATTTCTGATCTTTTCTTGATGAACCATGATCAATCCTTGATCAAATGGTGAATGGATAAACCCATATGCCTATTATGAAGTAATGTATGCAATGTATGAATATGTATATGGTGTATATGATGTATGACTGATGCTGTTTAGAGTGTTTTGAGAAAATAAATCTCTGTATTGCTTGTGATTTTGGTGCCTGATCTTGTTTTGAGGATATGAGCTGGGAATTTATGATTCCTGCTTTGGGATAGCCATTTGAATGATTAATCCAGATGTACCCTGACTGGGGATTAGAGATATGAATAAATTCTGTTGGATAGTGTAACACCCGAGGCCGAAGAAGGCGAGGGTTGGTTGCACCGCATGTAACACTCGAGGCCTAAGAGGGCAAGAGTGGTCGGCACATCGGAATGAGAGGGATCTTGAGGCCGTGCTGGTATGAGACTGCATGGTTGAAGGAAGGCTTATAAGGATTGATGGGTACTACCTATACCAACAAGATGCATCTTCTTTTCGGGAGCCCGTTCAATAAGAACTCCACAGTTAAGCGTGCTTGACTTGGAGTAGTATTGGGATGGGTGACCTTCTGGGAAGTTTCCCAGAAAGCGTGCGAGTGAGGTCAAAGCATGCTGAAAAGACCCGTGTTGGTTTGTGGGGTCAGTCGATCATCTCGAAAGCAGTCTGGGGCGTTACAAATGGTATCAGAGCCAGACCTCTCCCAGTACGATGTGGTTCGAGGACGAACCATGCGGAAGCTGGTGGGCATGTAACACCCGAGGCCGAAGAAGGCGAGGGTTGGTTGCACCGCATGTAACACTCGAGGCCTAAGAGGGCAAGAGTGGTCGGCACATCGGAATGAGAGGGATCTTGAGTCCGTGCTGGTATGAGACTGCATGGTTGAAGGAAGGCTTATAAGGATTGATGGGTACTACCTATACCAACAAGATGCATCTTCTTTTCGGGAGCCCGTTCAATAAGAACTCCACAGTTAAGCGTGCTTGACTTGGAGTAGTATTGGGATGGGTGACCTTCTGGGAAGTTTCCCAGAAAGCGTGCGAGTGAGGTCAAAGCATGCTGAAAAGACCCGTGTTGGTTTGTGGGGTCAGTCGATCATCCCGAAAGCAGTCTGGGGCGTTACAGATAGAACAAGAGTATCGTTGAACTGGCAGTGTCGGAGATGTAAAACTTTGTTGGGGAATTGAATCTTTGTTGGGAAGAGAGATTTTTAATGATTACTCTGTAAGGATCCTTCCAGACTATTGACTTTGAGGGGGAACCGCTGGGTTACTTGGACATTGTCTTATTTCCTTTCCTGTCTTTTATAAACATACAAATATTTTGCCAAGGAAAAGATAAATGATAATCATGTTCCTATGCGTATGTTCATTCAAAATTATCATTGGACGTTTGCGTATTCGAGAAAGAAAGTAAAAACTCAGGAAAATGACTTGTATTAAGAAAAAGCCGTGAATAGGCAAAGTAATAGGAGAACATTTGTATGTTTTTCTGAAAAGATACAAAGTAAAATAAAAGAAAAATAGCTATGCGGAAACAATCCTATTGAGTTTCAATTCTGCTATTGCCATTATGTCTTTGAGCATCTCATCCCTTGTTTGTCGGAGAAAGATGATTGAACCGGTCCGTACCCTTTGAACTTGATATTGCTGATGAAATTAAATAATGGATGATTTGAACGAGACATAGTCGTACGCTTTAATCCTTAACTTTTGCCTAGGCCTCCCTTTCAGGTTTTCAGCCTACCAGGATACCCTTTTTTGCCCAAGTCGCCTTTTCGGGGTTTCAACTTGCCGGGTGTACATTTATATATATATATATATATATATATATCCCCAACTTTTGCTCGAACCCTTTTGGTTCGCCGGGATGCCCTTACTTTTGCCTAGGTACGTCGACCTAGCAGGTCGTATTTATGCGTAGTATTTTTTGACTATGTCTGCGTTCACAGGGTGTGGAAAGTCTTCACCGTCCATAGTAGTGAGTATCATTGCTCCTCCAAAGAAGATTTTGATTACAAATGGTCCCTCATAGGTGGGAGTCCACTTGCACCTAGGATCACCTTGTGATAGAATGATTCTCTTTATTAACAAGTCACCAGTCTGGTATGCTTGTTGCTTGACTTTCTTGTCAAATGCCTTGATCACACGCTTCTGATATAACTGCCCATGACAAACAGCCGCAAGCCTCTTCTCATCAGTTAAGTTTATCTTGTCTAGTCGAGTCTGGATCCATTCATCTTCGTCCAACTCTGCGTCCTTCATGATCCTCAGAGACGGAATCTGAACTTCAATCGGTAATACAGCTTCCATGCCATAGACTATTAAGAACAGGGTTGCCCCAGTTGAGGTGCGTGCTGAAGTGCGGTAACCATGAAGAGCAAATGGTAACATCTCATGCCAATCTTTTTATGTAATGGTCATCTTATGTACAATCTTCTTTATGTTCTTGTTGGCAGCCTCAACTGCGCCATTCATCTTTGGTCTATAAGGAGAAGAGTTGTGAAGCTTGATCTTGAACTACGTGCAGAGCTCAATAATCATCTTGTTGTTCAGGTTGGTACCATTGTCTGTGATAATCTTTTCGGGGATGCCATACCGAAAGATGAGATTATGCTTAATGAATCAGGCCACCACATTCTTGGTAACGGAAGCAAATGAAGCAGCTTCTACCCATTTAGTAAAGTAATCAATGGCCACAAGGATGAATCGATTTCCATTGGAAGCAGTAGGTTTAATTTCCCCGATCATATCGATGCCCCATATTGCAAAAGGCCAGGGAACGGTCAGAACATTTAGAGGAACTGGAGGTACGTGTACTTTGTCAGCATAGATTTGGCACTTGTGACAAGTTCCGGAATGCTGATGGCAGTCGGTTTCCATAGTAGACCAGTAGTAACCTGCTCTCAAGATCTTTTTAGCCATAGTATGTCCACTAGAGAGAGTGCCAAAGATACAGTCGTGCATATCTTCCATAATCTCTTATGCTTCCTTCTTGTTCACACAACGAAGCAGAGTTGAATCATGATTGCGTTTGTATAGGGTACAATTACTTAGGAAGAATTTGGAAGCAAATCTTCTCAAGAACTTCTTGTCATTGATAGATGCCCCTTCAGGGTATTCCTGAGTTTCGAGATATCTTTTTACTTCATGAAACCATGGCTTTTCTTCAACCTCGTCAGTAACTATCTCGTAATAGTATGTTGATTCATCATGCCTTTCAATGAGAACTATATGAGCCTCATTGTCCCATCCGACCTTGAACATGGATGACATAGTAGCTAATGCGTCTGCCAATTGATTCTCTTCTCGAGGAATGTGCACAAAAGTAATCTCCTCGAAGTGAGGGATCAAGGATAGAACCAAATCCTTGTAAGGCATGAGATTGGGATGCTTCGTGTCCCATTCTCCTTTGATCTGACTAATTACTAGGGCGGAATCCCCATATACTTCCAAGAACTTGATTCTTAAATCAATAGCGGCTCTGAGACCCAAGATACACGCTTCATACTCATTCATATTATTGGTACAGTCGAAATACAGTCTTGCTGTAAATGGAGTGTGTCCACCTGCTGGAGAGATAATCACGACGCCAATACCATTACCAAGTGCATTCGAAGCTCCGTCAAAAACCATGGTCCATTGGGATCCTGGTTCAGGTCCTTCTTCCGGACCGGGTTGTTCACAATCAGTAACAAGCATAACATCTTCATCTGGAAATTCAAAACTCATAGATTGATATTTGTCTACAGCTTGCTGGGCCAAATGATCTGCCAACACACTTCCTTTGATTGCTTTCTGTGTTGTATACTGGATGTCATACTCTGTTAATATCATCTGCCATCTTGCTATTTGACCGGAGAGAGCGGGTTTCTCAAATACATACTTGATAGGATCCATTCTAGAAATCAATAAAGTGGTATGGTTCAGCATATACTGTCTTAGTCGGCGAGCAGCCCATGCCAAAGCACAACAAGTTTTCTCGAGCAATGAGTATCTTGTTTCATAGTAAATAAACTTTTTGCTAAGGTAGTATATTGCATGTTCTTTTTGACCGGACTCGTCATGTTGCCCCAGTACACACCCCATTGAGTTCTCCAATACTATTAAGTACATAATTAGAGGTCTCCATTCAACAGGTGGTATCATAATCGTAGGTTCTTGAAGATACTTCTTGATCTTGCCAAAAGCTTCTTGGCATTGGTCATTCCATTTCATTGCTTGATCATTCCTCAGTAACTTGAAGATCGACTCACAAGTAGCGGTCAGATGGGAAATGAACTTGGCAATGTAGTTCAAACGTCCCAAGAATCCTCTAACTTCTTTCTCATTCCGTGGAACTAGCATTTCTTGTATGGCTTTTACTTTTGCTGGGTCGAATTCAATACCTTTATTGCTGACAACGAACCCTAGTAATTTACCAGACCTCACCCCAAAAGTACACTTGTTTGGATTCAGTCTCAACTTGTATTTCTTCGACCTATCAAACAACTTCTGCAGGTCGACCAGATGTTCTTCTTCAGTGTTCGACTTTGCAATCATATCATCAACATAGACCTCTATCTCTTTATGAATCATATCATGGAAGAGAGCTACCATTGCACGCTGATATGTCGTCCCTGCGTTCTTCAACCCAAATGGCATGACTTTGTAACAGAAGGTGCCCCAAGGAGTAGTAAAAGTTGTCTTTTCCATATCTTCAGGTGCCATCTTGATCTGATTATAACCCGAGAATCCATCCATGAAGGAGAACACTTTGCACTGCACCGTACTATCAACTAGGATATCAATATGTGATAGTGGAAAATCATCTTTGGGACTTGCTCGATTCAAATCTCTATAGTCTACACACATTCTGACCTTTCCGTCTTTCTTAGGTACCGGTACTATATTGGCGATCCATGGTGGATAACTCACAACTTTAGGGAAATCGGCATTGAACTGTTTCTCAACCTCTTCTTTGATCTTCTGAGCCATGTCAAGTCTGCTTCTTCGTAACTTCTGTTTAACCGGAGGACTGTTTTCTTTGATAGGTAGACGGTGAACCACAATATCAGTATCGAGCCCAGGCATATCTTCGTAGGACTAAGCAAATATCTCAACATTGTCTCGTAAAATCTGAATTAATCTCTGTTTGACAACATCCTCTAGTTCAGCCCCTATCTTGATTTCTTTCTTTTCTTCATTAGTACCTATGTTCACAATCTCGATTGGCTCTTCATGCGGCTGTATAGTCGTTTTTTCTTGCTCTAACAATCTGGCAAGTTCTCTAGGCACTTCACAGTCTTCCTCACTTTCATCCTCAGCTTGGTAGATCGGATTTTCAAAGTCATATTTAGCAATATCAGAGTCGTTATCAATGGGATCCTGAGTGGATATGGATCTGCAGTGCATTATGTGGGTGTGTGTAAGAACACATTGTTAAAGAAAAGTAAAGAAAAAAAATAAAAAGCGAACACACAATTTGAATACGAAACTTCCAATGTTTTTATTGAATGAAAATATGCTTATGAAATGACAAGCCCTAAAAAATGGACTGTTGTGCCCCGGCAAGACACACGACTTTAATATTTATTGTTTATTGAAGTACAAGAAATAAAACTAGAAAACATAAAAGCAAAACAAAACTAGAAATGGCAATTACTCCTGACTACAGGAGATAGAGACAATGTATTCGGTCTTCCAGTTGTCCAACCCTTCGTCCGGTGTAGGAAAGATCCACTTGCCTAGGTTGCAACCATCTTCATCTTCTCCTATGGCGTTGACCCCTTTGTTGATGAAACGATACTTCAAACCTTCTGGGCGAGAGTGTTGTCCTCCATTCCGATCTTAACCAGTGCAGCCTAAACCCCATTTGTTGGATTTGTAAGGAATATTAGGGAGTTGCCCCCTGATCGTACAACCACCTTCTTTAACCACAGCCCTAGCGTCTTTTAGAGAAGCCATTGTAGGAGGAATTTTGGTGACTTTAGGAGCAGCGTAGGCAGGCTTAGCCTCAGGAGCCACTTGAGGGACCAATTCAAACGCCTGTCGGGGAGATTCGATGGCTTCTCCAGTAAACTCAACATACTTGGTCTCATCTATAAAGCTTACCATGTATTCTTTTCACCATACACAGTAACAATATTGCCTTTCGCTGGGTATTTCAGTTTTTGATGCAGAGTCGAAGTCACAACATTTGCCCCATGTATCCAAGGGCGTCCAAGTAGACATGAATAAGCGGGATGAATGTCCATCACATAAAACACAGTGTTGAAAGTCTGAGAACCTACTATGATCAGGAGCTCAACTTTTCCATATACCGTACTCATTGAACCATCGAAAGCTTTTACTATTACATCACTGGATTTCAGCACAATTCCGTCAGGGTTGAGTTTTTCCAACACCAACTTGGGTAATACATTCTGAGATGAACCATTGTCAACTAGTACGTGGGCCAGAGTGGTGCCCTCACATTCAATGGAAATGTTGTCTCTTTAACTAGGCCATTAGAACTTCTGCACATTGATCTATTTGGACCAGTGAAAACTGCATCAATTAGAGGCAAGAAGTATGGATTGGTAATTGTTGATAACTATAGCAGATTGACATGGGTTAAGTTCCTAAAACTCAAGGATGAGTCACATTCTGTGTTCCTTGATTTCTGTAACCAAGTTCAAAATGAAAAAGAGTTTAGAATCATAAAGGTTAGAAGTGATCATGGAGGAGAATTCGAGAACAATCTCTTTGAAAAGTTCTTTAAAGAAAATGGCATTTCTCATGATTTCTCTTGTCCTAGAACTCCCCAACTAAATGGAGTTGTAGAACGAAAGAACAGAACATTGCAAGAAATGACCATGATTAACAAAACAAATATGGATAAACATTTCTGGATAGAAGCAGTGAACAAAACATGTTATATTCAAAATAGAATCTCTATAAGGCCTATTCTTGAAAAGACTCCTTATGAATTGTGGAAGAACAGAAAACCCAACATTTTATATTTCCATCCTTTTGGATGTACTTGTTATATATTGAACACTAAAGAACATCTGAACAAGTTTGATTCTAAGGCACAAAAGTGTTTTCTACTTGGATACTCTGAACGTTCAAAAGGTTATAGAGTATACAATACAGAAACTCTAATTGTTGAAGAATCAATCAATGTCAGATTTGATGATAAGATTGGCCATCAATTTACAAACTCTGAAGACTCAGAAGGAAAAAATTAATTCAGAAGATCCTGAAATTACATCATCTATGGAGAACTTAAGAATTTCGGAGGAAACCTCACGGAAAATATTTTCTAGACTAACCTCAGCACATCTAGAAAATGTCATACTCGGAAAAAAAGATGACCCAATTAGAAGCAGATAATTTCTCAAAAACAAACAAGAATCTGTATGTTTGGTTAGTTTCTATGGTTGAGCCAACTTCTATTGATGAAGCTCTTCAAGATACTGACTGGATTATTGTTATGCAAGAAGAAACTAATTAGTTTACCAGAAATGATGTATGGGATCTAGTTCCAAGACCTGATAGATTCAATATCATTGGAACAAAATGGGTATTCAGAAACGATTTTGAATGAGCAAGTTACAAGTGAAACCATTTAAAACAACTGACCTACTTGGTTCAAAAGTTCATTTCTAATTTGGTTCAGAAGTTCATTACATAAAACTGTTGTATCACGCTAATCCTAGGAGTTGAACACGTGTTCAAATTTCTAAAAGGTCACGCGTGCAAGCTACTGTGACGAAATCCCTAGGCAACTGTTCCAATCACTTCAAAAATCATGCATCCCCCCTAATTTTTAGATTCATTAAATGTTTGTCATGATTATGACTTTAAAATCTGATGAAAATATTTTATTCTCTAATTAAAATCTTTTATTAATTATTTTATGATTGCACGCGTCTTCTCTATAAAAAGTTTTGAAACCGTTCATTTTCTCTATTCTCTTTCTCTTTCAAACCCTATATGCATTTTTCCTCCTTTTCTCTCTTAAAAAAAACTCCAATTGTTAATCAATGGCCTCCACTTCAACCCCTTCTCAACAAAACCCAAATGCTACTTCCAGCAACCCTCAATCATAAAATTATATTGAACCTCAAAGAGCAATGCTTCTCCCTATAAATGAGCTGGAATTAATTTGTGAAGCCATGGTTGATCTTGACAACATCAAAGAAAATGGGCATAATCTGTTTCTTATAGTTAAGTTTCAAGGCCGGGGAAATTTCTTTGATAAGTTGATTGGACCAGTCTTTCCTTATCTGGTTAAGGAATTCAGGGTTCATGTGGTTGCTACTCCAAAAGCGATTCTTTCATTCGTTATGGGAAAACAAATCGTCATCACCGAAACCCTAATCAGAAAATTTATAGGTCTCAAAGGCCATGGAGTTGCTGGTATTGCTGATGGAAAACAGGATATGTCACTGGTTTATGCTGAAATCTTCTCAAATGGAGAAGCTTCTTCAAAGATCAAAGATCTGAAGAAGTATTACCAGTTTCGGGCAAGAATCTTTCTGAGTTGCATTTTCCATCGAAAAGCAACAAGTTCTTTAGACTATGTCAACACTGATCAACAATACTTACTGTTCTGCATTGCTACTAATGTCAAGGTTGAGTTACCCTATCTTTTCTTCAAACATATGAAGACTCATGTTAAGGTGACAAGAGAAGAAGAAAGAAATCAAAAAATTAAGAGCAAGAAAAATTGGATTCCCCTTTCAAGACTAATATTAGATATTTTGACGGAGAATGGTCCGATAGCACATCTGGAAGAAGCCAACTTGCTGAAAGAATTAAATCCAATATGTGGTAAAGCTCTGAATGGGGAAAATCTGAAAAAGATGAGAATCATTGATAAACTTCTCTGCAAACCCACTCCTTACACTGCAAACTTCATCATAACAAGGAGAAATCCAAGAAGAGAAAAGCTGCAGCAGAAGGAACTTCTACTAGAGCTCCCAAAGTTCAAAAGACGAAGAAGAAGAAGCAGTCTTTAGGTATTCCTCCTACTTCTATCTCTGTTATTAATCTTGATAATATACAAACGTCTGAACAATCCTCATCTTAAACATCTCAACCTCTTTTATCTCAAACAACCGAACCACCTACATTTCAACCACCTGAACCCATTTCACATCAAACATCTGAACCAACCCTAGTTCAAACTTCTAACCAACAAAAATTAGTTGTTCCAGATCTTGAAATTTACCCCATAATACCTCCAGAACATCAAGAACAAAACCCAAAAAATTGCACAGGTGTTATCTGACATAGATAATTTTGAAATCCCCCTTCCAGAACAACTTGAAAATTCTCAATCACTAGAATCCACAACCAACACTTAATCGGAAAACCAACAAGAAATTCTTATTTCTGCTTCCCAACCATCAAATCCAAATACTTCAGAACTTCCACCTCCCTTAGAAACAGAACATCAACCCTCAACAAACCAAATTTCAAAAACTTATGAGTGGTATACAGGATCATGTGATATTCCTGGCTATACAAGCCCCTTGGCCACGATAATTCCTGATATTCCAGCTCACAACAATTTTACAATTCCTGAGTCATCAAAACAACCTCCACCTCACTCCCTAGAACATATATCCATCCCATCCTCACCAGAAGTTCACATTATCTCACCCTCACCTTCACCACACAATTCACCTATCTCCCAATCAGAACCTCAAACAGTCCACTATCCTTAATTAAACGAATGTCTAAGGACTGTAGACGATGATCAAACACCTACTCCAAACCCTATCCCATCATATGTTCAAATTTTATTTCAGAAGAACCCAGCAGCTTTAGGAGCTCTTTGGGATGCATTCAGACGAAGATTCAATTATGAATCCCTTAAACTCAAAGAAATGTACCGCACTCATGCTCATGAGAAATATTCGGAGTGTCTGAATACCTTCATAAATGTAGTGATGGATCTCTAGGCTTTGAATCCTCCTCTGCATATCAACAATGCTCTTTGGTATCCATCTTCCAAACCTATGGATAAGGAAGATGCTGGTGAAGAAAATCCTTTTTCTCTTGTTTTACTGAAACAACCTTCTACCTGTGTGCCCAAGGCTACTTCTGCTAGAAAAGTACCTACCTTGATGGTAGATGTTGACACCTTGTTGTCTAAGTTTGTATTTGCTCCTCTTATGATCGAAGCTTATGCTACTTGTCATACCCCAAATTTTGACCTAAGATACCACCTCATATCATTGCATATGCATCATTTGCATCTCTAACAAATTGCATAGTTTGTGTTTGCTACTTGTGACTTAGCAGGGTTTAATCAAGAAATCACTCGTCAGTACAAGTAACAATCAATTATGGTTTTGTTCTCCCTTCATCTCAAAAGAATTATCTTCATCAACAGTCAACATTTGGTCCTCAAAGATTCATTTCAACAAGCTCAGGGACTTTGAATCAACCAGATTAGGGTTTTGGCTGAAGATAGTATACTCCTGACTTTTGCTCAGGGTTTGACCTAATGACTTGGGACATGAACTCAAGACCCCAAGTACATCATTTTGACCTAATCCATTGGCTCAGGACATCTCCTACACCAGGATTGATCAACAATGAAATTTCAAGTCGTCAGATTAGGGTTTTGAACTATCAGGGACTGAAATCAGGGATCACATTTGGGAAACCCTAAAAATCCCCAGGAAGTCACTAAAAGGTTTCAATCATCTTCAAATAATCCCTATAACAACATCCAATGGAAATTACATCTCAATTCAAGACCCACAGTCATCAATTTCATCAGGTCGACAATTAGGGTTTTGACCTAATTCACTTGAACAACTGACTTTTTAATCAGGACATGGTGCCACAACTTAAACCATGGCTCAAGGTCTTCCAATAACACAATGTGATCCATTCATACCATTCATTTGGTGAGGATAGCCTGGTTCATTTGAAAACTCCAGAAACACGATTCGTCTGAAAAAGTCAACTGTACAAAATCACCATTGACTTTTGGGGAATTTTGGTCAACCATGACTTTTGAAGTTTTAAATCACCAATATATGATATGTGAAGTCATTTGATCAAGAAAAATCAAGAAAATCAATCAAGAATCAAAAAGTCAAAGTTTGACTTTTATACTTAGAAAATTTTTCTAAGTGTTTTTCAATGGTTTTTTCCAAACTTTGGAAGGGAATAACTCAAAATTTCACCTACAAACTGAAAAAAACTTCCAACATGAAAGTTGTAGATTTTGATCCAATAAACAACTTTGTCACATAAAATGATTTTCCAAAAGATCAACCATTTAAGAGATATGGAGCTTCAAAGTTGGTATCTTTTGAAAATTTCACTTAAAACCTCATTTTCTTCAAAGTTCATGGATCTTTTTCACCCATTTCCTTAAAGGTCTTGAAGAAACTTTCAACTAGGGTTTTGAAGTGTGTAATATGAGCTTTCCAAAATGTCCAAGAGCATGAAAAAATATGAAGTGTAGCCATGGTTTTGAATTTTGTCATTAGAGGTCATTATCCATGAAATTACAAGCCATTTTCACTAAGTTCATACACTATATGGCCTATAATACAAGTGATGACACACCAATGCATTAATTGGAAGATATTTTTCTGGTTTGAGATCAGAATGGAAAGAGATAAGAAGCTTGGCAAAATAGCCATGGTTAAGTCACTTTTAACCATATGCATTAAATGTGAAAGATTCCATTTTATCTCTTAAGCCAAATCATCACTCTTTGATCCACTTGCAAGGGCTTTGTATTCAGAAAGCTTGGCCTATAAATAGAGGTCATTTCCACTCTCCAAATCACACCAAAACCTCACAATCATAGGTTTTCTCTCTTCTTTCTTGATTTGCAAGTTTCATGAGTTTCAAAGAGGAAGAATTGCAATTTCCATCTCTTGCAATTTCTGAGCAAAGTGAGGGTTCTAACATCTCATAAACATCATATGTGATGAGTTTGATCCACTCACACACCCCAAATCACCCCAAAACTCAGAATCATCATCTCACCTCCATGTTTGCATAAAGTGAACCTTAACATGCCAATTCTCACATCAAGCCATATCTGCCCAAACTATCACTTCTAACACCCTCCATATACTTCATATGAATGATCCAAACACTCACATATGACCTGTAACCTCATAATCTTCAAATTCGATTCACACTCCAAGGCTCTGCAGATCGGGTTCCATAGCTTAGCACAGGTGAATTCAAATTGTTCCAGGCATCCAGACACCTTCCATAATCATCATTGAAGCTATTCAGATTGATACAAAGCACCTGTAACACCTCTAGATCAAAATTCAATTCTCAGTTTGGCCGTTTTTGAGGTAAGTACACTTGAACTTCAAACTCATACATACATGCATCATAAATGAAATATTGATACACCATCTTGTTTCTGCACCTATGAGGATCATTAACCCTCAATCAATTGCATCATATCATAATCATACACGATTTCACAATGATTTGTCATATTAGGGTTCTTCGTGTTCATCAGAAAATTGATAGCCCTAGGGTAGAAATAAATGAAATTAAAGATCACCATCATGATCCTTGTGAAAAACCGAGCAAGATAGACCCTTTACTTGATCAATTTGGTCCAGTTTCAAAGATTTTTGAAAATCAAATTAGGGTGTGTTCTTGGCGCCATTTTTGTTCAGGAAATTCAAATATTTCATTTTAAAATATAATTAAATGGAGGCATACATATAATAAGCTGCGCGCGCAGCTCAGTTGGTCATTGTTTTGGTTGGCAAGCGTGGGTGCGTGGGTTCAAGTCCTAGTGAAGACAAAACCAAATTTTTTACAACTATTTTTCTTCATTTTCTTAACAAATTCACTCAATTAATTAACCATTCAAATCAATTCATTTTTGCTTCATTTTTTGTACACTTCTTATTTAATATATATATTTTATGAATATCAAAAAAATCACAAAAAAAATAAATATTTAATACATTTTTAATTAGGTTTAAAATGACATGTTTTTAAGTGTTTTTAATACTTTAAATATTGTTTTTATTTGATTTTTCAAACCTAATCACTTGTAAATATTTTTGTGATCAAATCCTATTTTTCTTTAGGTCTTAATTAAGCATAAAATTTGTTTTTATCTTAATTAAGTTGACTTTTGTCAAAATTCAAATCGTTTTAAAACAAGCGATCACCGTTTTTCAAAATGATAAATCATTTCTTTTCAAAAGAAACTATTGATTAAATCTTTTTTGGATTGCTCAATTGATTTCAAAAATACCATGGGCCTCCATGTAGGTATAAGTCCCAAGCCCCTTTTTGTACATACCCTTTCCTTTTTCTTTGTACAGTTTTTCTTTAAAAAACAACAAAAAAAACTTCTTTCAAATAAAACTTTCAAACAGTTTTTCAAACGACGCATCTTTTAACAAAATAATCAACCATGTTTTATAAAATACCATGGGCCTCCATGTAGGTATAAGTCCCAAGCCCTTTGTAAATATTTGTTTACATAGCTCTGAATAAACTCAAATGGGCCTTCTCCCCGAGTATGAGTCCCGAGCCCCCGTGTATGCAAATGGATCATGCTTACAGGTATATTTCCTTCATAAACTCCATTATATACACACACCTTGTCATATATAACTGTTCATATAACTGTTCATATTTGTTCATGTACTTGTTCATATTTGTTCGTACTTGTTCATATTTGTGATTGTGTTATATATACTTGTTCAACTTAGTACAACACTAGGTTCCCCATAGCCTCCTATTGGGCTTCGTGCAAAGAATCTCCTGTAGTTTAGGTTAGGACATAGAGTATGGTTTCCCGGTGAAATCGCTCTAAGAGCTCAAACCAACTATACCACACCTCCTCTTGGGCTTCGTACAAACGACTTGTCCCTCCCATAGCCTCCTCTTGGGCTTACAATGCAAGGACCCTGGATTGTCCCTCCCATAGCCTCCTCTTGGGCTTACAATGCAAGGACCCTCGGATAGCCTCCTCTTGGGCTTCGTACAAGGACCCACGGGCTTCTTATAAGCATCCCCAATATCCAAAACAAATACCCTAGGAGATTAGACATTTATCATCTCTATGATAGGAGTATCTCTTCTATATCATCACAAACAATCAATCAATCAAACTTTTTTTGCCACAAGGCTGGCTAATCAATCAAACCTTTTGCCACCATACTGGCTGATTAATCAAAGTTTTTGTCACAAGGCTGACTTCATTGAAACTTTTGCCACAAGGCTGGCTGATTAATCAAAACTTTTTGTCACAAGGCTGACTTCATTGAAAGTTTTTGCCACAAGGCTGGTTAAACAAAAAAACATCTTTATCATTCTAAGCGCCATAAGTGGCACAACCCAGGGCTTATAATGAAAAGATTTCAAACAAAATCAAACAGATGTATGTGATGATATAGATTAGATACATCGAACATTTAGATGACATTTGTCTCTTTTCCTTTGCTTCCACTAGCATAAGTGGGAACTACGATTGCTCTGACTTTCTCAACATCCCTTTGAGAATACGTAGGCACAAGGTCGTATCCTTGGCGAGCAAAACTTCTCCCTCAAACCACTCAAACCTTAGCACCCGTAGACCCCGAGCTACAGATGCTCTGATTCCCTCTAAGGGATATGTATGCAGAGGATCGCGATGATCTTTGCGAGCATAATCAAACAAACACCTTAGGTCCCACCTATCTCACAACAGAACCTCTCAATAACATGGAATGAAAAACATAGCAAAGAAACCTATAGAGTACTATAGATACGTTGGGTGCTAATACCTTCCCTTCGTATAACCAACCCTCTTACCCGGAATCTCTCCCCCACTTTTAAGGTTATTGCAGCTTTTTTCCTTTTCCTACTTTGCAAACAATAAAAAGTTTGGTCAGAACAAAAGAAAAATCATTTTTTTGAGCACTCGAGCCCAAAGAAGGCATCAGGTGTCTCATCCCGAAAAAAGATACGATTTTTCGCCCGCGACAGAAAAATGGCGACTTCACTGGGGACCATCTTTTTATTGTTTCCAAAGAAAGGGTTAATTCTATTTGCTATATTTTTCAATTCATTTTTGTTACATGTGTGGTTCTTTGGTTCTGTTACTTGTGTGGTTCTGTTACAAGTGATACATTATGGACAAATCCTAACCCAGATTAAGTACACATAAGAATTAGGTGGAGGGTATAGTCATGTACAGGCGTACGTGAGAATCCTTCCGATCAGTGGAGGTTCCTTGTTGGTAATATATGTTTAGCATGTTTCGTAGCGAAAACATTATTGCTGCATTGAACTGTAGAAGCTGAGTTGGCCGTAGAACCCCAACCCATCCTGGCCTTATTAGGTTGTGGCGCAGAAACGATTCAGGTGAAGACTTGGATAGTTGTCATGCGGAGAGCCACACTCAGACGAGTTTTTCTTGAGAATATTTCTGGCTCACAAGTTCAGTCGTGCAAGCCGGTAATATCCAAAAGAAAAATGTAGACTCTGACGTATCAGTAGAACATGTTGTGCAGGTGATTAACTAGAACCATCCCATTTTTGGTTCTCTGACCTCATGCTCGTGACGCTAGACCTTTGAACCTATGTGTACCATGTTTGTGTACCATGTTTGTGTACCATGTTTGTATACCATGTTTGTGTTACCATGTTCGCTTTACCATGTTTGAATATGTGGCATCCATGCATCCATGCATTCATAAAAAAAACCATCTTTTTCCATAAAAACATGATTTCTCCAAAGATTTAGAGGATTTTCTTTGCAAACATTATAGGATTAAGTTATGGAAGGGGTAAAAAGGTATACCAAAAAGTACGGTTTCAAAACGCCTGATGTGGGAAAACTGATAGAATTAGCATCTTCGGTACAAGATCCTTCTAATTTTAGGAAAAGTTATGGAAAGCTTTTGCCTATCCTGAACACTCATGTTGATGAAGGACTTCTCAAAACTCTGGTTCAGTTCTATGATCCCGTCTACCGGTGTTTTACCTTTCCAGACTACCAGTTGGTACCGACCTTGGAAGAATATGCCAATCTTTTGGGTATTCCCGTGTCTGACAAAATACCTTTCAATGGTTTGGAAGCCATTCCTAAGTCACACATCATTGCAGCAAGTATCCACTTGAAGAAGTCTGAAGTAGAGAGTAATTGGACTACCAAAGGAAACCTCCCGGGTTTGACTTCGCACTTCCTAATAAAGAAAGCCTTTGATTTCATCGAAACTGGTAGCATGATAGCTTTTGAAGCTATACTAGCCTTGCTCATCTATGGGTTGGTTCTGTTTCCCAATGTCAACGACTTTGTTGATATCAATGCCATAAAGATCTTTCTGATTGGGAATCCTGTTCCGACTTTGCTTGGTGACATGTATTTCTCTATTCATCATAGGAATCGCCAAGGCGGTGGAGTCATTGTATGTTGTGCACCATTGTTGTTCAAATGGATTGTTTCACACTTACCTGAGTCTCCTATTTTCACGGAAAACCGAGAAGGTTTGCGTTGGCCTCGAAGACTTATGTCCCTTACTAATCATGATATTCGTTGGTATACCTTGGCTCACTGTGGTACAGAAACCATTGAAAGTTATGGAGAGTTCGCCAACGTACCCCTCATTGGTACACAAGGAGGAATTAACTACAATCCGGTCCTAGCCCGACGACAACTCGGGTATGCAAATTCAGCTAAACCCATTGGTCTCGCAGTGGAATGCTACTTTTACCAAGAAGGGGATGACCCTCAAAGGTTGAAAACAAGAATGGTGAGAGCTTGGTACGACGTCCGATGGAAAGAAAAAGGTGAGGCAAGAAATTGCATTGCCATGGACGCCCACACCTGCTGGGTAAAGAAAAGAGCAAAGGAGTTTCAAATGCCTTATGCTTATGAAAAACCCATGTTTCCTGTGGTATCTCAACTGCCCAACATTCCCACTATGGAGGAATACCAAGACACTTTAGCCAAGATGAGGATAGAGAAGGATGCTTGGGAAGATAAGTTTCGTAAGACCGATGTGGAAAACAGAAAGTTGAAGAAAAGAGTGAAAGATCACGAAGAAACTCTCTATTATCAAGACGGATGGCTCATGAGCAAAGATGAGAAGATTCGTCAGAAAGACGCTGCAATCAAGAGGTACATCAAAGAAAGCAAGAAAAAGCTTGAAGGTTCAACAAGCAACGCTCCAACTCCTGACGATTGGAAGAATGTTGTTAACAAACTGAGGACCGAAAAGGCCGAATTGAAAGCTTACTATGGGAAAGAAATCATGAAGCTCAAGCTGCACAACGCATTTGGTTCTTCGTCTGATGAAGATGCTTAGGATTGTTTAGCTTTTCATTTATCATTTGCTTCTGTAGGAGCTACGCTCCAATGTTGTAACATTTTCCCATTATTTCAATAAAAGAATAGTTTGTGTTCAGATGTTTGCAAGGAAATAATCTTTAAAATATTTGGAAAAATCATAAATTCTTTTTTTGCATACATCATTCTGCATATCGAGTCCGTTGTATAGAGTCTCATCTTTTGGATCTTTCTCCAATAGATCGTCAAGCTGTCGCGTCTCAAAGTTTCTCGACCGCGTTCGCAATCAGATCACAGATACAATACTCATTCAAGCAGAAGAAGAGTAATGGAACACTCTGAACAAGAGAATATTGAGCTTCGTGGCACAGTGACCACCCTTCAGGAAAAGTTGGAAAGTCTCACTACTCTGGTTGACTCCTTAATGGCCGCACAGAATCAGCCGCCGCCACCCAACAGTCAAGCAACAGTAACATCTGAAGTCACTACTCCAATTTCTACGGTTGCATTCAGCATTCCATCTTTCTCCATGCCAGAAGGTTGGGGCACACCTTTCAGCTTTGGTGCAGGTTTCCGCCATAATTTCTCTGGGGTTCAAACAACCACAACTGAAGCACCTGCCACGCAAGGTTCAGCATTTATTCCACATTCAGGGGTAACTTTTTCCCAAATCACTATGGCACTTTCTCAACCCACTATGACAGTTCCGACCCCTACGGTTCACACAGTTCCTTATGGTGGCAATGAGATTTATCATGATCAGGATGATAGCATAAATCAGCGTAACCTTGTGGGAGATCTCCAAGAGCAGTTTAACAAGATGCAACTAGAAGTTAAAGCTATCCGTGGAAAAGATTTGTTTGGAAAGAATGCCCAGGAGCTATGTTTGGTTCCCAGTGTACAAATACCTGCTAAATTCAAGGTCCCTGACTTTGAGAAGTACAAAGGTAGTTCTTGTCCACAAAGCCATCTCGTGATGTATGCCAGAAAGATGTCTACTTATGCAGATAATCATCAATTGCTCATCCATTACTTTCAAGACAGATTGGCTGGTGCCGCA
Source organism: Vicia villosa (assembly GCF_029867415.1). NCBI lineage: Eukaryota > Viridiplantae > Streptophyta > Magnoliopsida > Fabales > Fabaceae > Vicia > Vicia villosa. The sequence continues at coordinate 141,399,373 of NC_081182.1, forward strand.
CTGAAGTGGTACACAGGTTTGGATAGCACCAATATTCGGACTTTCAATGACCTAGGTGAGGCCTTTGTCCGACAATACAAATACAACTCGGATATGGCTCCAGACAGAGATCAACTTCGGTCCATGGCTCAGAAAGACCATGAAGCTTTCAAAGAATATGCCCAACGATGGAGAGAAAATGCTGCTCAGATTAATCCACCGTTAAAAGAGAAAGAGATGACAAAGATCTTCTTGAATACTCTTGGCCCATTTTATTATGAACCCATGATTTCTAGTGCTCCAAGTGATTTCACCGAAATGGTAAACATGGGGATGCGTCTAGAAGAGGGAGTCCGAACCGGACGTCTAACTAAAGAAGGTGGATCTTCAAGCGGAACCAAAAAGTTCGGAAGTGGTTTCCCAAAGAAGAAGGAACAAAGTGTTGACATGGTATCCCAAGGGAAGCCAAGAGGAAACGTCAATCGACAACAACAGATTGCTGCTATCGCACCAGTCGTTATTACAGCACCAAATCCGGGATTTATTCGCAATTTCAACAACAACAGCCTCGAGAACAGGCTTAGCAGTTCAACAACAATCAGAATCGTGTGCAAAGAGCTCCACAGTTTGATCCGATTCCAATGACCTACACAGAATTGTACCCTGCCTTGATTGAAAGAGGTCTTGTTCAAACTAAAGCACCACCACCAGTACCTGAGAAACTACCATGGTGGTACAAAGCTGAGGTCTCATGCCCTTATCATCAAGGAGCACCTGGCCATGATCTTGAGCATTGCATAGCTTTGAAATATGAAGTTCAGAGGTTGGTTAGATCTAATCTCCTCTCTTTCAGAAATTTGAATCCGAATGTGCAAGCAAATCCGCTGCCCAATCATGGAGGGCATGTTGTAAACATGGTGTACGGATGTCCTGGTCCATACCGAGTCTATAATATAAATTTCTCAAGAGCAGATTTGGTACAAATGCACGCTACTCTCTGTCAAGGGCAGAATTTTCGCCAGCATCACTACGGTTCTTGTAGCATATGTTGTGTAGATCCTCACGGATGTTCGATTGTGAGAAGAGATCTTCAAGTTTTGCTAGATAATGGTACTATTCAGATCTACAGAAATAGGAATGAAGATGAAGTTAACATGATAGGATGTTATCCGCATGAGCTTTTAGTCTCAGATATCAACTCGGAAATGCCTAAAGTTAACGTCATCGTTCCTCATTTCAACATGCCCGAGCGCATAGAAGTTACCTACAACAAGCCAAAGGTTCCTATTGCTCCTCTGATCATTTGTCTACCTGGACCTGTTCCTTATGACTCTGACAAGGCAGTTCCATATAACTACAATGCAACAATGATAAAGAACGGACAAGAAGTTCCTTTACCTACTCTTTCATCTGTCGTAAACATCGCTGATGTGAGTCGAGTAACAAGAAGTGGACGTGTGTATACTCCACTACCTCCAAAGCAGCCTGTTGCTCCTGCAACCGGACAAAATCTTGTCAATACACCAGTGGGGAATCCCGAGGAAACTCCTGTCAGTAATACAAACATTGATGTTGGTCAATCCAGTGGAACCAATGCCAACACTGACTTTGATGAAATTTTGAAGCTTATCAAAAGAAGTGAATACAAAATTGTGGATCAGCTCATGCAGACTCCTTCAAAGATCTCAATACTTTCATTGCTTTTAAACTCTGAAGCCCACAGGGAAGCCCTGATGAGAGTCTTAGATCAAGCTTTTGTAGATCATGATGTGACTGTTGATCATTTTGATGGGATAATAGCCAACATAACAGCTTGTAACAATTTAAGCTTCTGTGATGAAGAACTCCCCGAGGAGGGTAAAAATCACAACCTTGCTCTACACATTTCTATGAACTGTCAGTCAGACTCTTTGTCCAATGTGTTGGTAGACACCGGATCTTCCTTGAATGTGATGCCAAAGACGACTCTTGCTCGCTTGTCTTACCAAGGAATGCCTATGAAGTTCAGTGGTGTAGTAGTCAAAGCATTTGATGGATCGCGAAAATCTGTTATCGACGAAGTCAACCTTCCCATGACAATTGGTCCACGTACATTTCAAATCACCTTCCAGGTCATGGACATTCAAGCTGCTTATAGCTGTCTGTTAGGACGACCATGGATCCATGAAGCAGGGGCAGTAACTTCTACGCTCCATCAAAAGTTAAAATTTGTAACAAATGGAAAATTGGTAACAATAAGTGGAGAACAAGCCTTAATGGTGAGCCATTTATCCAATTTCTCTTTTATCAGTGCTGATGATGTGGAAGGAACTCAGTTCCAAGGTCTCTCTTTAGAAGACGAATCTTCCAAGAAGAAAGCATCGATCTCTTCTTACAAAGAGGCGGTAAAAGTAGTGAAAGATGGAACTACCACTGGCTGGGGCAAGTTGTGATCCCTACCAAGAATGAAACCAGAGCAGGACTCGGATGTTCACCAATGTTCTCAAATTGCACCAAGAAGGATGAAACCCTTCGTCCGATCAAAGAAACATTCATTAGTGGAGGATTCCTTAACCCGATTCCTCAAGAGGTTAATGTCCTTATCGAGGAATGCATCGAAGAAGGTCTGCCTGATCCTGAAGAAGAATGAAAATGTTATCTCAATGACTCGGGATATATATGTCAGGAAGAACAGTATGCACCGTTCCATCCTCCTTCAGAGAAATCTAAAGGCAAAAAAACTGAGCCTATTCCTGCAGAGTTCTGGGATACCTTGGGACAACTAAGTGGCAAATATGATTATATGGTGAAATATACTGCACCTGAAAGTTCAAAGATTGCGATTGAAGATATCCAACCAACTGGATGGCGAGATTCCCTTGAATATCATAGTCAACCAGAAGAGGCTTATCAGCCCTGTCAATTTTCTCAGCAGCCTGAAATTACTGAAGATTTCGGCTTCAATGCATCTGCCAAGATTTATAATCCTGAAGATGGTTATTATCACATAAATGCCATTTTTGAAGATGAAGGGGAAGATGGTCCCGCAGTTGACTCAGAAAGTGTCTCTGACAATGAGTCTCTTCATCCTGAAGACTGGGAATTACATCCTGAAAATTCTGAAGATTGTGACTCATCATATGCTCTTCAAGAAGTAGAAGAAGACCGTTTCAACTCTACAAAGAACAAGGTTGACAAACCAGGACCTTCAAATCCTGCCCGACCAGCGGTCAATGTCAAAACTGAAGATAATTCTGAGGGGAATTTTCCTGAATACATAATACACAGAGGAGTTCGTTGCTACTGGAAAGCTGTCGACGTTCCGGATGTTGTTCGCCGCTCAAAGTAATCACCTCTCTGTTATTTTGACCTCCTGCCTTGCCCAAAGCAGAGAGATGTTTTATGGGGCTTTGCTTTTAAATGTTCCGCCCAAATAACTTTGTGTATAGGGCTTTGTTTTAAAAGTTTCCCTCTTTGTCCTGCCCAAGACAAATGAGTTTGTGTTTAGGGCTTTGTTTCAAAAATGAATCATAAATAAAGTGTCATTTTGAATTCCCTACATTATATGTTTTATTTTTGCTTTTTTCTGGAAATGGTAATCCTAAAAAACCAAAAAAAAAAAAAAAACTTTTTCAAAAAAAATCTGCATACACTCCTGCATTCATAAATTTTCTGAAATAAATATAAATCACATGTGCAGATTTACTATTGATAAACCCATTGAATGCAATAACCCTATGCCCTCTCCCAACTTTGAGTTTCCTGTGTTCGAAGCCGAAGAAGAGGAAGAAGAAGAGATCCCGGACGAGATCTCTCGATTACTTAAGCACGAGGAAAGAGCCATTCTGCCTCACAAAGAGCCTTTAGAAAAGATCAACTTGGGTTCTGAAGAAGACAAAAAAGAAGTGACCATTGGATCGCTGCTTGATACTGATATCAAGAGTAAGTTGACAGACCTTCTCAAAGAATATGTTGACGTGTTTGCCTGGTCCTACCAAGACATGCCTGGGTTGGATACCAATATTGTTCAGCATTACTTGCCATTGAAGCCAGAATGTCCGCCAGTTAAGCAGAAATTGCGAAGGACTCACCCTGATATGGCTAACAAGATCAAAGTGGAAGTTCAAAAGCAACTCGACGCAGGTTTTCTTGTCACCTCAGAATATCCTCAATGGTTGGCCAACATAGTGCCAGTTCCGAAGAAAGATGGCAAAGTCAGAATGTGTGTTGACTACCGTGACTTAAACAAGGCTAGTCCAAAAGATGACTTTCCATTACCTCATATCGACATGTTGGTTGATAACACCACTAAGTTCAACGTCTTTTCCTTCATGGACGGGTTCTCCGGTTATAATCAGATCAAGATGGCTCCTGAAGACATGGAGAAGACATCTTTCATCACCCCATGAGGTACATTTTGCTACAAAGTGATGCCATTTGGATTAAAGAATGCAGGCGCAACTTACCAAAGGGCAATGACTACTCTCTTTCATGACATGATGCATAAAGAAATTGAAGTTTATGTGGACGACATGATAGCCAAGTCCAGCACAGAAGAAGAACATATTGAATACCTTTTGAAGTTGTTTCAACGACTAAGGAAATATCAGCTTCGCTTGAATCCTAACAAATGTACTTTTGGGGTTAGATCTGGAAAACTCTTGGGTTTCATTGTCAGCCAAAGAGGTATTGAAGTAGATCCCGACAAAGTCAGAGCTATTCAAGAGATGCCTGCACCAAAAACTGAAAAGCAAGTAAGAGGATTTCTCGGACGATTAAACTATATCTCCAGATTTATCTCTCAAATGACTGCTACTTGTGGGCCAATTTTCAAGCTTCTCCGCAAAGATCAAGGGGTTGTATGGACTGAAGATTGCCAAAAAGCGTTCGACAGTATCAAAGAGTACCTGTTAGAACCACCGATATTGATTCCTCCAGTTGAAGGAAGACCACTAATCATGTACCTTACTGTGTTGGAAGAATCCATGGGTTGTATGCTTGGACAGCAAGATGAAACCGGTAAGAAGGAGCATGCCATCTATTACTTGAGTAAGAAATTCACAGATTGTGAGTCTCGTTACTCCATGCACGAAAAAACATGTTGTGCTTTGGCTTGGGCTTCAAAACGTCTGCGCCAATACATGATCAACAATACTACTTGGTTAATCTCCAAAATGGATCCGATCAAGTACGTCTTTGAAAAGCCTGCCTTAACAGGAAGGATTGCCCGATGGCAAATGCTGTTATCCGAATATGACATTGAATACCGTGCTCAAAAAGCGGTCAAAGGAAGCATTCTCGCCGATCACTTGGCGCATCAGCCAATTAATGAATATCAATCTCTCAAGTTTGACTTTCCTGATGAAGATGTCATGTACTTGAAAATGAAAGATTGTGACGAACCGTTATCTGAAGAAGGTCCTGATCCTGGATCAAGATGGGGCCTAATTTTCGATGGAGCAGTAAACGCTTTTGGCAATGGAATTGGGGCAGTCATCATCACTCCCAAGGGTACTCATATCCCATTCTCCGCCAGATTGCTATTTGATTGTACCAACAACATCGCAGAATATGAAGCTTGTATCATGGGTCTCGAAGAAGCCATTGACTTAAGGATCAAGATCCTCGACATATATGGAGATTCAGCCCTTGTGATCAACCAAATCAAAGACAAGTAGGAAACTTACCACCCTGGCTTGATTCCTTACAGAGATTATGCAAGACGTCTGTTGACTTTCTTCAACAAGGTTGAATTGCATCATATACCTAGAGATCAGAATCGAATGGCAGACGCCTTGGCTACTCTATCTTCCATGTTCAAAGTCAGTCATTGGAACGATATGCCTAAAGTAAGAATTACGCGCCTTGAAAGGCCCGCCTATGTGTTTGCAACTGAAGCAGTCATCGATGATAAACCGTGGTTCCACGACATCAAACGTTTCCTTCAAACTCAAGAGTACCCGCTTGGGGCATCAAACAAAGATAAGAAAACTCTAAGGAGGCTTTCTGGCAGTTTCCTCCTGAACGGAGATGTGTTATACAAAAGAAACTTCGACATGGTTTTGCTCAAATGCGTGGACAGACACGAAGCAGACATGTTAATGCATGAAGTGCATGAAAGGTCCTTTGGAACTCATTCAAATGGGCATGCAATGTCCAAGAAGATCTTAAGAGCAGGATACTATTGGTTGACAATGGAATCTGATTGTTATAAACACGTGAAGAAATGTCACAAGTGCCAGATCTATGCAGATAAGATCCATGTGCCACCGACTCTACTCAACGTTCTCTCATCTCCATGGCCTTTTTCCATGTGGGGTATCGACATGATCGGAATGATCGAACCAAAAGCTTCAAACGGTCATCGTTTCATCTTGGTAGCAATTGATTACTTCACCAAATGGGTCGAAGCAGCATCTTACGCCAATGTTACAAGACAAGTGGTTGTGAGGTTTATCAAGAATAACATCATTTGCCGATATGGTATTCCCAGCAAGATCATTACTAACAATGGTTCAAATTTGAACAACAAAATGATGAAAGAATTGTGTGAGGAATTCAAGATTGAGCATCATAGCTCTTCTCCTTACAGACCAAAAATGAACGGCGCCGTCGAAGCCGCCAACAAGAACATTAAGAAGATCGTCCAGAAAATGGTCGTCACTTACAAAGACTGGCATGAAATGCTGCCATTTGCTTTACATGGGTACCGTACTTCAGTGCGTACTTCAACAGGGGCAACTCCCTTTTCTCTAGTATACGGCATGGAAGCTGTCCTCCCCGTAGAAGTTGAAATACCATCAATGAGAGTCCTCAGGGAGACTAAGTTATCAGAGGATGAATGGTGTCAGAGCAGATACGATCAGTTGAACTTAATCGAAGAAAAACATATGATTGCTCTATGTCATGGACAGTTATACCAAGCAAGGATGAAACAAGCCTTCAACAAAAAGGTCCGACCTCGTGAATTTCAAGAAGGCGACCTCGTGCTTAAAAAGATCTTGTCTTTTCAACCAGATTCTAGGGGCAAATGGTCTCCTAATTATGAAGGCCCATATGTTGTCAAAAGAACATTTTCTGGCGGCGCCATGACTCTTACAACCATGGATGGTGATGAACTCCCACATCCTGTGAATGCTGAAGCAGTCAAGAAATACTTTGTCTAAAAAAGACAAAAGAACAGCTTGGTAAGTCGAAAACCCGCAAAGGGCGACTTAGGCAAAAATGAGCGTCTCGGTGGACTGAAAACACGAACGGGCGGTCCAGGCAAAAATTAGAGACAATAAACAGAAAAAATTCATCCTGGTAGATTGAAAACCTGAAAGGGCAATCTAGGCAAAAATTAAGGATTTATGACAAAGTAACTGCATCAGTACGTACTTCGTCACCTGAGGAGTCTTTTTTCATCAAAGGATCTTCAATCAAATCATCGCCAATCTGAAGCGACAAGCACCGTTGGAACTCAAAGTTGTTAGGGGGAATAGTGGTTATTGCTTTCAATGTAGCCTTTTCCGCATAATTACCATTTCCAACTTTTGTAAATACTCCATGGAATCACGCCTTTAGCTGATTTCCATCCTATTAAATAAATTTGAGCCTTGTGCCCATTTGTTTGCAATTCTTAATTTCTTTTAGCTTGCAAAATGACGCTTTAATTGTGTTATTCGTTTTTTGAAAGAAAGAAAAAGAAAAAAGTTTTAAATGAATTTACTTTTCTTTTTCAAAATAAAAGCGAAACTTTCCTTTGAGTTGTGAACAACAGAAGGAACATCAACAGCTATCTCCATAGGATGAATCAAATATTATGATAGGAAAAGCTCTTCTATCCCCAGTGAAGAAGGTCTTTTATCCCCAGTGACGAAGATTTTCCATCTCCAGTAAAGAGGCTCTTCCATCTCAATGAGAAAATATGCTTATCTTCCCCAGAGAAGTTTAAAGCATGCAACACCATTCATCACCTGTGTTATCTACACCGTGTTGAAGAACATTTGCCAAGTATCTGGTTGTATTGCGACGTCGGTCCCTCTCCAGTATATTTCTTTGTCTGTCAATTTCGTCAGTATGCATGCTACATTCATGACATTCATCATTCATACATATTTGCATCATTTATGCATTCTCGCATTTTCAGTGTTTGCTTCAAAATCACTTATTCAGGATATATCTATCCCAAAAAAAAAAAGAAGAAAAGAAACAAGTATGGGCGTGTCATCTCTCCAGTAGGTTGTCACCCACAAGCAAAAAGACCATCTTCTTTCTCCAGTTCCCCACTGAGACCATTCCTCGTGGAAGAAGGTTGCTTCAGTTTCTCCTTTCAAAACAAAGGAGGAAATCCCCAGTTGAGTTCATTCCTCATGGGTACAAAGTCTTGTTTGACTGTCTCTTTCCAATTCATTCTTGGATAGAACCTTGTCTTTACCAGAGATTCAAATTCCGATTCCCCAAACAGAGTCGTGAAAAAAAACAGACAATAAGCAATAGCCTCATCGTCTGAGCAGCTTATTTCACTTTCAAAAGATTTTTCCTCTCTAGGAAATCAATCATGAAGACCATTTGACAATCAGGGCCTTATTACTGTTCACAAGGCTGAATAACCAGTAATTTCCCTAACAAAGTCTCCAGGATCATTTTATCACTCGGCTGATAATTGATCATGTCTTCAAAACCGCTATCACAAGGCTGATAGTCGGTAACCTTTTTGTTCTGGTTATATTATTAAACATGTCTATCACCATGCTGATAGTCGGTAATATTAACCGAACCTTTGAAACTCTTTTACCATGTCAAGTCTATCACCTTGCTGATAGTCGGTAACACGGTTTCATACCTTTCACCTTCGCATTATTAAACAAGTCTATCCCCATGCTGATAGTCGATAATGTCGATAGGTAAGCTTTTCTTACAAAGCTATCATTCCCCGGTGAAGCATACACTTGCTTTCCCGAAAAGAAAAAAACGGATTCTCCTCCTAAAACGGATTGAGACATCCTCCTCGATCTCTTGTCCCCAGTGGAGTCAGTTTTTGATATCCCTCGGTGAAGATATCCTTGCATCATTTGCAATTTTGGTATCTTAGGTCCAAAATTTGCGTCTTCTGATATTTAAGTCTCTTCCACCCTATCAAAACGAAGATTTTCAATCTTCATGTCTCAGGTTGAAGAAACTTAAATAGGGGCATCTGTCATACCCCAATTTTTGACCTAAGATACCACCTCATATCATTGCATATGCATCATTTGCATCTCTAACAAATTGCATAGTTTGTGTTTGCTACTTGTGACTCAGCAGGGTTTAATCAAGAAATCACTCGTCAGTACAAGTAACAATCAATTAGGGTTTTGTTCTCCCTTCACCTCAAAAGAATTATCTTCATCAACAGTCAACATTTGGTCCTCAAAGATTCATTTCAACAAGCTCAGGGACTTTGAATCAACCAGATTAGGGTTTTGGCTGAAGACAGTATACTCTTGACTTTTGCTCAGGGTTTGACCTAATGACTTGGGACATGACCTCAAGACCCCAAGTACATCATTTTGACCTAATCCATTGGCTCAGGACATCTCCTACACCAGGATTGATCAACAATGAAATTTCAAGTCATCAGATTAGGGTTTTGAACTATCAGGGACTGAAATCAGGGATCACATTTGGGAAACCCTAAAAATCCCCAGGAAGTCACTCAAAGGTTTCAATCATCTTCAAATAATCCCTATAACAACATCCAATGGAAATTACATCTCAATTCAAGACCCACAGTCATCAATTTCATCAGGTCGACAATTAGGGTTTTTGACCTAATTCACTTGAACAACTGACTTTTTAATCAGGACATGGTGCCACAACTTAAACCATGGCTCAAGGTCTTCCAATAACTCAATGTGATCCATTCATACCATTCATTTGGTGAGGATAGCCTGGTTCATTTGAAATCTCCAGAAACGCGATTCGTCTGAAAAAGTCAACTGTACAAAATCACCATTGACTTTTGGGGAATTTTGGTCAACCATGACTTTTGAAGTTTTAAATCACCAATATATGATATGTGAAGTCATTTGATCAAGAAAAATCAAGAAAATCAATCAAGAATCAAAAAGTCAAAGTTTGACTTTTATACTTAGAAAATTTTTCTAAGTGTTTTTCAATGGTTTTTTCCAAACTTTGGAAGGGAATAACTCAATATTTCACCTACAAACTGAAAAAAACTTCCAACATGAAAGTTGTAGATTTTGATCCAATAAACAACTTTGTCACATAAAATGATTTTCCAAAAGATCAACCATTTAAGAGATATGGAGCTTCAAAGTTGGTATCTTTTGAAAATTTCACTTAAAACCTCATTTTCTTCAAAGTTCATGGATCTTTTTCACCCATTTCCTTAAAGGTCTTGAAGAAACTTTCAACTAGGGTTTTGAAGTGTGTAATATGAGCTTTCCAAAATGTCCAAGAGCATGAAAAAATATGAAGTGTAGCCATGGTTTTGAATTTTGTCATTAGAGGTCATTATCCATGAAATTACAAGCCATTTTCACTAAGTTCATACACTATATGGCCTATAATACAAGTGATGACACACCAATGCATTAATTGGAAGATATTTTTCTGGTTCGAGATCAGAATGGAAAGAGATAAGAAGCTTGGCAAAATAGCCATGGTTAAGTCACTTTTAACCATATGCATTAAATGTGAAAGATTCCATTTTATCTCTTAAGCCAAATCATCACTCTTTGATCCACTTGCAAGGGCTTTGTATTCAGAAAGCTTGGCCTATAAATAGAGGTCATTTCCACTCTCCAAATCACACCAAAACCTCACAATCATAGGTTTTCTCTCTTCTTTCTTGATTTGCAAGTTTCACTGAGTTTCAAAGAGGAAGAATTGCAATTTCCATCTCTTGCAATTTCTGAGCAAAGTGAGGGTTCTAACATCTCATTAACATCATATGTGATGTGTTTGATCCACTCACACACCCCAAATCACCCCAAAACTCAGAATCATCATCTCACCTCCATGTTTGCATAAAGTGAACCTTAACATGCCAATTCTCACATCAAGCCATATCTGCCCAAACTATCACTTCTAACACCCTCCATATACTTCATATGAATGATCCAAACACTCACATATGACCTGTAACCTCATAATCTTCAAATTCGATTTACACTCCAAGGCTCTGCAGATCGGGTTCCATAGCTTAGCACAGGTGAATTCAAATTGTTCCAGGCATCCAGACACCTTCCATAATCATCATTGAAGCTATTCAGATTGATACAAAGCACCTGTAACACCTCCATATCAAAATTCAATTCTCAGTTTGGCCGTTTTTGAGGTAAGTACACTTGAACTTCAAACTCATACATACATGCATCATAAATGAAATATTGATACACCATCTTGTTTCTGCACCTATGAGGATCATTAACCCTCAATCAATTGCATCATATCATAATCATACACGATTTCACAATGATTTGTCATATTAGGGTTCTTCGTGTTCATCAGAAAATTGATAGCCCTAGGGTAGAAATAAATGAAATTAAAGATCACCATCATGATCCTTGTGAAAAACCGAGCAAGATAGACCCTTTACTTGATCAATTTGGTCCAGTTTCAAAGATTTTTGAAAATCAAATTAGGGTGTGTTCTTGGCGACATTTTTGTTCAGGAAATTCAAATATTTCATTTTAAAATATAATTAAATGGAGGCATACATATAACAAGCTGCGCGCGCAGCTCAGTTGGTCATTGTTTTGGTTGGCAAGCGTGGGTGCGTGGGTTCAAGTCCTAGTGAAGACAAAACCAAATTTTTTACAACTATTTTTCTTCATTTTCTTAACAAATTCACTCAATTAATTAACCATTCAAATCAATTCATTTTTGCTTCATTTTTTGTACACTTCTTATTTAATATATATATTTTATGAATATCAAAAAAATCACAAAAAAAATATTTATTTAATACATTTTTAATTAGGTTTAAAATGACATGTTTTTAAGTGTTTTTAATACTTTAAATATTGTTTTTATTTGATTTTTCAAACCTAATCACTTGTAAATATTTTTGTGATCAAACCCTATTTTTCTTTAGGTCTTAATTAAGCATAAAATTTGTTTTTATCTTAATTAAGTTGACTTTTGTCAAAATTCAAATCGTTTTAAAACAAGCGATCACCGTTTTTCAAAATGATAAATCATTTCTTTTCAAAAGAAACTATTGATTAAATCTTTTTTGGATTGATCAATTGATTTCAAAAATACCATGGGCCTCCATGTAGGTATAAGTCCCAAGCCCCTTTTTGTACATACCCTTTCCTTTTTCTTTGTACAGTTTTTTCTTTAAAAAACAACAAAAAAACTTCTTTCAAATAAAACTTTCAAACAGTTTTTCAAACGACGCATCTTTTAACAAAACAATCAACCATGTTTTATAAAATACCATGGGCCTCCATGTAGGTATAAGTCCCAAGCCCTTTGTAAATATTTGTTTACATAGCTCTGAATAAACTCAAATGGGCCTTCTCCCCGAGTATGAGTCCCGAGCCCCCGTGTATGCAAATGGATCATGCTTACAGGTATATTTCCTTCATAAACTCCATTATATACACACACCTTGTCATATATAACTGTTCATATAATTGTTCATATTTGTTCATGTACTTGTTCATATTTGTTCGTACTTGTTCATATTTGTGATTGTGTTATATATACTTGTTTAACTTAGTACAACACTAGGTTCCCCATAGCCTCCTATTGGGCTTCGTGCAAAGAATCTCCTGTAGTTTAGGTTAGGACATAGAGTATGGTTTCCCGGTGAAATCGCTCTAAGAGCTCAAACCAACTATACCACGCCTCCTCTTGGGCTTCGTACAAACGACTTGTCCCTCCCATAGCCTCCTCTTGGGCTTACAATGCAAGGACCCTGGATTGTCCCTCCCATAGCCTCCTCTTGGGCTTACAATGCAAGGACCCTCGGATAGCCTCCTCTTGGGCTTCGTACAAGGACCCACGGGCTTCTTATAAGCATCCCCAATATCCAAAACAAATACCCTAGGAGATTAGACATTTATCATCTCTATGATAGGAGTATCTCTTCTATATCATCACAAACAATCAATCAATCAAACTTTTTTTGCCACAAGGCTGGCTAATCAATCAAACCTTTTGCCACCATACTGGCTGATTAATCAAAGTTTTTGTCACAAGGCTGACTTCATTGAAACTTTTGCCACAAGGCTGGCTGATTAATCAAAACTTTTTGTCACAAGGCTGACTTCATTGAAAGTTTTTGCCACAAGGCTGGTTAAACAAAAAAACATCTTTATCATTTTAAGCGCCATAAGTGGCACAGCCCAGGGCTTATAATGAAAAGATATCAAACAAAATCAAACAGATGTATGTGATGATATAGATTAGATACATCGAACATTTAGATTACATTTGTCTCTTTTCCTTTGCTTCCACTAGCATAAGTGGGAACTACGATTGCTCTGACTTTCTCAACATCCCTTTGAGAATACGTAGGCACAAGGTCGTATCCTTGGCGAGCAAAACTTCTCCCTCAAACCACTCAAACCTTAGCACCCGTAGACTCCGAGCTACAGATGCTCTGATTCCCTCTAAGGGATATGTATGCAGTGGATCGTGATGATCTTTGCGAGCATAATCAAACAAACACCTTAGGTCCCACCTATCTCACAACAGAACCTCTCAATAACATGGAATGAAAAACATAGCAAAGAAACCTATAGAGTACTATAGATACGTTGGGTGCTAATACCTTCCCTTTGTATAACCAACCCTCTTACCCGGAATCTCTCCCCCACTTTTAAGGTTATTGCAGCTTTTTTCCTTTTCCTACTTTGGAAACAATAAAAAGTTTGGTCGGAACAAAAGAAAAATCATTTTTTTGAGCACTCGAGCCCAAAGAAGGCATCAGGTGTCTCATCCCGAAAAAAGATACAATTTTTCGCCCGCGACACTACTGCTTCAACTTCTGCTCCTCTTATGGTCGAAACTTCTGCTAGTGTTTCAACCTCTGCTCCAACTTCTTTTGTGCTTGAAACGTTGAACTAATTGAAGAAGGAGAATGCAGTTGTTAGGGAACTTCTAGACAAGCAGGATGAAACAAACAAGGAGATCAATTCTTGGATGGCTAAACAAGAAGTATCTACAAATGAGATCATGAACCTTGTGCTTTCTCTTGTCCCTCGTAACCCTTAGTTCTTGTTTAATATCTTCTGGCATTTTTTGTTGTTGTTTTTCTGTTTGTTGTTTCTAATTTCGTGTTTTGTTTGTTGTTGTGCTACATTTGTTTTCATCAATGAATATATTTTTGTTTTATATGAAAGTTTTTCATTTACGCTTTTTGATTTATGACAAAAAGGGGGAGAGAAAGTGAAATTTTTACCTGATTAAATAAAAAATTATGGGACTAAATCTCAAACATTTCTAACTAGTGTACAAAAATTTTTCTTTCTGAAAGTATGCAGGAAAATCATATTTTGAAAGAAAATCGGATAGATCTTCTAAAGAAGCACTTTGAAAAGAAAAACAGGTCAATCTTCCGAAGAAGTATGCTGGAGAGAAAAATATACTCAGGGAAGTTATCTCTTAAAATTTTCTCTAAGTATTTATTTCAAGGGGAGATTATACATCTCAGGGGGAGATTGTCTTTCCTATATACAAAATTTCTAATCAGAACTTAAATGTTTTGTCATCATCAAAAAGGGGGATATTGTTAGAACATAGTTTTGTTCTAATCATATCTTAGAGTTTTGATGATAACAATTAAATAAATTGTGTATAATTAAATGTGGTACTCTTATTATATTTTTCTTAGTCAGAAGAAGTTCTAACTCAAAGTACCATCAGAACTTGGACTTTATGTAAAGCTGAACAACAAAGAAAGAAAAGTCACGCTGAAGTTCAAGAAGCTCTAATGCATGAAGACTTCTGAATACACCAACTGCTGTAGACAAATTCTGATAGAAGTTATATTCACAAAGCCAAGACAAAAGTTTGTGAAGAAAAGCATAAATAAAATTCAAAATTTTGATTCAAGATAAAATACCGTTAAAGACATAATGATTAAAAGACGGCTGAAGCATTTATGAGGAATAAATATTAAGAAGCATGCAAAGCACATATAACCAAGATGACACGCAACATTTATTACGGAACTGCTTAAGAGGAAGCAACAGAGAAACACTTTACAAAGGCTATAAATAGAAGATCATTTGAAAATGAAAGTAGAACACTGATGTGGACTCTTACGCTGAAAGAAAATACTTTGTTCATATTATTAAGATTCATATTCATTGTACTTAAACTTAGTGAAAAATCACACTTGTGATAAAGCTAAATAGAAGCAATCTGAAACACTATTGTTAGAAGTTCTTATTTGTAATTGTTCCTTGAGAGACCGGTTTGGTTAGATTTCTCAAGAGGGCTAGGACTAGTTAGTCTTAGAGGTGTTAGTCACTGGCAGTTGGCTTGTGCATTATATTGTTAATCACACCAGTTGGTTGTGTATTTATAATCAGTTTGATTAGTGGATTAAGTCCTCGACGGAGAGAGGCAAAATCACCTTGACGGATGGACTGGAGTAGTTTGAGTTCAAACAAACCAGGATAAAAATATCGTGTGAATTTTTATTTGTGAAAGAAAACCCCTTATTCAACCCCACTTCTAAGTGTTTTCATACCCTTCACCTCATACCACAATAATTCACATTGAATTATCCATCAATTGTAGAAAATACATCAAGTAATCATTCACAACAAATGCATCCAATAGCATATATTCATTCACACAATCTCATGAATATCATATCACATAACATATCAATAAATTTTATCCACAATTCACCAATTCACAACGCACATACACATAATTACATGTTATTCAAACAACAACATCATAATTAATCCATCAATTGCTAACGATTATAACCCTATTATATAGATAATCAAATTAGCTTCCTAACGCTTTGAGTGACACATAAAACAGGGTTACGGATTAAAAGTTATGAGGTTTAGAAAATTGGCAAAATAGGGCACTTTCGCCCGGCGTAAGAATAGTCTCGCCCGCCGCTTCAAGGCAGATACTTGGCCACCCTCTTGCGGCTGATCTCGCCCGGTGAAGACTTAGAAGCGCTCACTCACCCGGCGAAGCAACAGGCTCGCCCGGCAAACGACATCTGAAACAGAAAAAAATATGTGCGTTTCAGCACATCCCAACACCAACCTAACTATGAATTTTACCAACCAAAACGCATTCCAATAGCAATTTATCACACATAAAAGGTTCCTAAACATGTTCCAAACCATGGGTTCACATACAAACATCATCAAACATGATTAATAGCACAAATCCCATCAATTTAACATAAACCCTAACATGTGAAAATATATGAAACTGAGAGGGATTAATACATATTATACTACTACACATTGCATACATATATATTCAAGATAATGAGATTTATCCCCCTTACCTCAAGTCAAACTCCTTCTTCTTCTTCTAGATTCCCCAATTCCTCTTCTTTCTCTACTCTTTTCTTCTTACCAAAAGCTAATGTTATGAAAAATGACCTAACTCAACTTTTACTATCTCCTTTCTCTCTAATTGGGCTTAGCTACCCATCTTATCTCAACTAATTAGGCCCATTATCTATTACTTCATTATTCCACCAATAATAATAATAATAACTCAATTAGCCAAATTAACACAACAATATACATAATCAATTAATTAAATAATTATTATACCACATAATAATTAGATAAGTAAATAATTAATAAAAAACACCAAATAAAATAGTTAAATAAATAACTAATAAAAATCGGGATGTTACAACTCTCCCCCATTTAAAAAAATTTTGTCTTCGAAAATTACCTCAAACGAATAACTTCGGATACGATTCCTTCATCTTATCCTCGAGTTCCCAAGTAATGTTGCCATCGGCCACTCCTCCCCAAATCACTTTCACCAAAGCGATCTCCTTGCCACAAAGTTTGTTAATTTCTCGATCCTCAATTCTCATAGGTGATGTATCAACTGTCAAATTATCCCTTACATGAACATCATCTAGTTGAACAACATGCGATGGATCCATAATGTACCTCCTCAATTGAGACACATGGAACACATCATGAAGATTAGCAAGTGACGGCGGCAATGCAATCCGATATGCCACTTCACCTACTCTCTTGGAAATCTGATAAGGACCAATAAAATACGGGGTCAACTTACGCGATTTCAAAGCCCTACCAACACCCGTTGCCGACGTAACTCGAAGAAACACATTTTCATCCTTCTTGAACTCAAGTGTTTTCCCCCTCTTATCATGGTAACTCTTTTGACGACTTTGAGAAGCCTTCATCTTCTCTTGAATCATCTTAATCTTATCCATAGTCTGTTGAACTAACTCGGGTCAAACCACAACACTCTCTCCAGATTCATACCAACACAAAGGAGTTCTACACCTCCTACCATACAGAGCTTCAAAAGGTGTCATTCCAATACACGAATGGAAACTGTTGTTATAAGTAAATTCAATCAAAGGCAAGAAACTATCCCAACCTCCTCCTTGTTCCAAAACACAAGACCTCAAAAGATAATCAAGCGACTGAAGCATTCTCTCCATTTAACCATCAGTTTGTGGATGATATGCCGAACTCAAACGCAACTTAGTACCCAAAGCACATTGCAAACCCTCCCAAAATCTCGAAGTAAACCTCATATCTCTATCAGACACAATACTAGACAAAATACCATGCAAACACACAATCCTCTCAATGTATAGCTTCGCAAGTCTCTCCATTGAATAATCCATCCTCATCAGAATAAAATGAGCAGATTTCTTCAATCTATCCACAATTACCCAAATCGCTTCATAATTACTCAATGTTCTCGGCAAACGCGAAACAAAATCCATATAAATGGTATCCCACTTCCACTTGGGAATAGACAACGATTGCATAAAACCAGACGACTTTTGATGTTTAATCTTTGACTTCTGACAAGTCAAACATGAATAAAAAAAATTCTGCTATATCTTTCCTCATACCTTGCCACCAAAATAATTTCCTCAAATCTTAATACATCTTAGTAGCTCCAGGATGAATACTTAAACTACTTCGATGCCCTTCATCCAAAATTCTCTTTTTCAGCTCCGCTACATCTGGAATACAAACTCGATCTCGACATCTCATGACACTATTTTAATCAATCAAAAA
Source organism: Vicia villosa (assembly GCF_029867415.1). Taxonomy (NCBI): domain Eukaryota; kingdom Viridiplantae; phylum Streptophyta; class Magnoliopsida; order Fabales; family Fabaceae; genus Vicia; species Vicia villosa. The sequence continues at coordinate 141,417,567 of NC_081182.1, forward strand.
ATAAACACATCTTCCTTAATTAATCAATGTCATTATGTCAACCAATTTCAAATCCGATTTCTGACCTTCTCTAATCTCATAAAGATTACCAAAAGCAAGCTTCAACATACCAAGCTTAACACATGAAGAAATCGCTTCACAGATCAAACTCAAATCTCGAAATTTCTCCAACAATTCCATCTCTTGCATCATCAACATCGACATATGCAACGATTTCCTACTCAATGCATCGGCTACAACATTCGCCTTTCCCGGATGGTAATTCAAACTAAAATCATAATCCTTTAAGAATTCAAACCATCTTCTTTGCCTCATATTCAACTCTTTTTGATCAAACAAATACTTCAAACTCTTGTGATCACTATACACATCGAATATTGATCCAAACCAATAATGTCTCCAAAGTTTCAAAACAAACACAACAGCGACAATTCTAAATCATGCGTCGGATAATTCCTCTCATGAATTTTAAGTTGCCTAGAAGCATAAGCTATCACTTGTCCTTTTTGCGTAAACACACCTCCCAAACCCATCAACAAGCATCACAATACACAACAAACGATTCCAAAGGATCCGACAAAATTATAATTGGAGTAGTAGTCAACCTTTTCTTAAGCTCTTGAAAATTAGCTTCACATTACAAAGTCCAAATAAAAGCTTGACCCTTCCTCGTCAAATGCGTCAACGGAAAAGATAACTTAGAAAATCCCTCAATGAACTTCCTGTAATAACTAGCCAAACCAAGAAAACTTCTAATCTCAGAAACAGACTTAAGAGCTTCCCATTGAGATACAACCTCAATCTTCGACGGATCAACAGAAATACCTCCAGTTGAAATAACATGGCCAAGGAAACTCACTTCCTTCAACCAAAACTCACTTAGAAAGTTTCGCAAACAACTTCTTCACTTTTAACACCGATAAAACAATCCTCAAATGCTCGACATGATCCTTTTCTCTCTTGGAATAGAGCAAAATATCATTGATAAACACAACCACAAACTTATTCAGATACTCATGAAAAATCCTATTCATGTACTCCATAAACACTCCTGGTGCATTAGTCACACCAAAAGGTATAACAGAATACTCGTAGTGTCCATACCTTGTTCTAAAAGCAGTCTTCTGAATATCCTCTACCTTCACACGAATCTGATGATATCCAGACCTCAAATCAATCTTACTGAATACACGAGCACCCACCAATTGATCCATCAAATCATCAATCCTCGGAAGTGGATACTTGTTCTTAATCGTCACTTTGTTAAGTTGTCTATAATCAACACAAAGCCTCATAGAACCTTCTTTCTTCTTAACCAACAAAACAGGCGCACCCCACGGCAACACACTTGGATGGATAAACTTATTCTCAAGCAAATCCTCAAGTTGACTCTTCAACTCTTTCAACTCATAAGCTAACATCCGATATGGAGCCATCGATACAGGACTAGTTCTAGGAACTAAATCAATCAAAAACTCAATTTCATGTTCCGACGGTAAATCACTTACATCTTCAGGAAATACCTGCGCAAAATCACGAACTATTGGCAATTCTTCAATTGTTCTCTTCTCATGAACATCCAAGGTTTCCAACAACATAAACAATGTCGACCATCTTCCTTAACATCGATTTATCCACTTGCATAGCAGACAAAAATACATCTTCCTTAACACCAGTTTCAGGAAAGATATCCGTTTTATCAAAACAATTGATATACACACGATTAAACTCCAACCAGTTCATTTCCAAAATCACATCAAGTTACTCTAATGGAAGACAAACTAAATCAATTCCGAAATCTCTACCAAATATACTCAATGGAAAATTCAAACAAACAATAGAAGTAGACACAGAACCCTTAGCAGGTGTATCAATAACCATACTTCTACGCATATCAGACAACACAAGATGCAATCTCATAGCACAATCCAAAGAAATGAAAGAATGTGTTGCACCGTGTAGCAACTTGCCCTAAAAATTAAGATTTTTAGAGTCGCCACCTATTCTACCAGGGAGAATAGGAAACCCTACGCAATTAAGAGATTCGGGGTAAGTTATTATATTCGGGTCAAGGGAAGGTGTTAGGCACCCTTAACCCTTTCCTAAGGTTTTGAGTTTAAGGCAAAGATTTGTGGCTAAATGCGTTAAGGTTTATAGCTAAGGAAATGAATATGGCGAAAAGTCAGATTTGAATGAATTGAGGTTTTGGGGGAGGGGACTCGCCTTGGTTATCCAAGTGCCTACGTACCTCCTTATGGAGGATCAGAGTCTAAGTAGCTCGGGGCAGGGTTGTACGCCTTAGAATTAATATGAGTGTGTTGAAGGTATTTTGAATTACCTTATCGTAGTTTTGAAATTCGGTAGTTTGCAAGGTATTTTGAATTACCTTATCGCAGTTTTGAAAATCCGTAGTTGTGGTTTGATGTGTTTTAAATATAGCGTACAACCCTGATTTTAATTTGTTCTATTAATCGCGATGATTAATAGATTTAATCACCATAATTAACAGATTGATAAAAGATTGCTAATTATTCTAATCGATTGATTCGATTATCACCATTAGCAAATTGATGTATTTTAATTATTTTAATTATATTTAGGGTAATTTATTTTATTATTATCCATCGCAACCAATTTGTTTGATTAAAACGATTAATAAATTAATGAAGGATTTCAATTATCGTTAATTATCGTAATCAATAGATTTGATTAAAACAAATAACGAATTTATGAAAATTGCTAATCATCGTAATCAATATATTCGGTTAAAACCCTTTAGAAAAATAAACCTTATTTATAGTTTATACTATTTAATTAATTTAACAATTGATTATTACCCACCGCAATCAATTAATTTAATCGAAGCGAATAAAATTCTAAGATTGCTTGGCTAAAAAATCTAAGTTGGTTAGGGAATCCTAATCCTAATACTTGGGCCAATGGCCAGTGGGATTGGGCAAACCCTAATATCTTGATAAACTTCTCTAGGGTTTTTGTGATTTTTAAAAGTTAAAACTGATTAAATGAATTAATTGAAATAATCGAATAATCGGGAAATAATCCTAAACCCTAGTTACTAGCCTAATCCTAATTTAATTTTACTCTTAATTTAATTTTAAAATTAAATTATATGTATATAAAATAGTTAAGAGTAATTATATAATTATATAAATAATATAAAAAATAATTAAAGAAAAGTAAAACCTGGGCGTGTTATCCTTTGTGGTGGCTCTTAAGGGTCCGTTGTGGATCTTCAACTTCTTGAACGTTGGATCTTATGCTGGCTTGATCTAATGGCTTGTATGGGAGGTGTTATGTGTGTGTGCATTTGGGGGGATGCACCAGATCTTAAATCATATAATCCAAAAAAAAAAATACATGGCGCCACTAGGGATCGCAGACAGATTTCCAAAGTTAAAACCATCATGTCTCAGCCAGTTATGCTGTGTATACCACTTTAATAATATTATGGTTAAAGAAGGTTAAATACAAAGCAAGAATATTAAATAGAAATTTCAAAAGAATCTAAACTTGGGACCCATGGTGAAATCGTAGACCAATAGAAAGAGGAGAGAAAATCTGGAATATTTGACCACCCAATCATGCTAATCCACGCCTGGAGAGAGAATACAAAACGCTGACTGGCCAATCACCAACACACACACGCTGACTGGCCAATCGATCTTATGTTACTTTGGGTAGAAAAAATTATTTTATTATTTATTTTATGCTATTATTAAAGAAGAAGAAGAAAAAATGTTTTAGCTTAATTACTATTATTATTTATTTTTTTAAACTTTTATTATTAGGAATTAGTTAATAATTTTCATTAGTAAGGCATTTTTACAATTTTTATTATTCCTATTATTTTGTTATCATTTTAATCATTATTATAATTATTAAGAATTTTAAGTATTTTTTATTGTATTTTTAGAAGTTTTTTATTATTATCACATTGCTATTAGATTAGGATTAGTAATACTATTAATTTAGTTTATTGAAATTATTTCCATTACTAATTTTTCTAACTAAATAAAGAAATAATAAAAGATCCAAAAAAGGTATAAATTTTCTCACGTATCTGCATCTTCACCATTGCCAAATCAAGGCAGTCCAAGAGTGGATCAAACCAATTTGGAATTGAAATAAAATCTCATTCAAAATTTAAATCATTCCAAAAACGAAACTGCAACAAAATCTCAATCAGCATTAAACCTGATTCAATCAAGAATTATTACATTATAAAAGGAGATAAGTTTCATAAAAAAGAGGGGAGGATTTTGGCCGCTGCAGAACCGTATTGTATAGCAAAAAAAATCGAGAAACCAGGGCCATGGTAGAAGAAATCTGGGGTGGATTCAAACAGTTTTGAAGGTCAATAATGCATCCCTGACCTCCCCTGAACCGAACCCAATCGTCCCCGACGCTCAAAGCACTCGAAATCACTACTAAAAAACCCACGGTTTCATACTCTCTGAACTTGGACTCGAATTCAATATTTGATACACCATACATGAGATTTGATTGTATATTTACATTCTTCGTGATGCCATGAAGGTTGTCTGGATAACTTAATTGTTGTTTAATTGCTTTTATGAAAAACCACCATTGCTAGGTTTTTAAAGCTTCAAATTGGGGATTCTTTAATTAGGGAAAATTGGCCCAAACCGTGGTCTTGGAATTAATTTATTTGTTGTATATTGTTGGATTCATGTTTGCAGGGACTATAGCAACACATAAAAAGCGTTGCCAAAAGTCTTGAAATTCCAGAAAAAAAATGGTGAAGATGACGCTACAGTACCTGGGCGGAAAAAATTATCCTTTTAAATTTTGGTTCGATTGTTTTTATATATTATATTCCCAACACAGATTATAAACGAAATAATTAGCTGGTTGGATTGGCAAGAGGCGCAATATGTAATTCAAGGGGCGCATGTTCGATTACTGGCTCCCATGTACATTTTTGGTTTAATTTGTTTCCAGATCCCATATATGTTCCTGCAGGGGATCTACCATATGCCTTCGTATCACAACTCTTGGATCGCATCAAAAGCTAATCCAACGTACTAGAATCGAGGACGCATGCCATGCACCTCCCAGCCAGCCACACGGGATCCCATCCGGGTTTTATCATTCTTTTTTTAATAATATGATTATATAAATTCAATATTTTGTATATATATAATTTAGTTTAAAATTAAATTATTAATTAGGATTAGGTTTATTATTATTTTCTCGATAGTTCGACCATTCCTATTCAATTTATTTAATCGGTTTAAACCATTAATTTTAATTAATATTAAATCAAAAAATAAAACCTATAAAGGTTTATACTATTAGGGTTTGTCCATTCCCCCTGCCCATTTGACAAAGAACATTAATTCTTGAATAATTCTCTCCTCGACCCGACTAAAGCTATTAGTCGCATTAGACGAGAGATAAAAGAATAAAACATGAGATTTAATTACAAAATTAAAATACATTCAATTTGCTGCCCGCGACGATCGAATCTATCAATCTGAGTAACCAGCAATGCCCCATTAATCCGTTAGCTATACTGATCAAATCTATTGATCATTGCATCTAACGCTGACATATCAAACCAGGGTTGTACGCCCAAATCTTAAAATACACTAAACCACGACACTACGGATTTTTATCCTTTTCAATCAGGCAATTCAAAATGCCTTCCAAATCACAACTTTCAAAACTGCGAAACGGTAATTCAAAATACCGTCAACACACTCATATCAAATTCTAAGGCGTACAACCCTGTGCCCGAACTACGTTGACTCTGATTCTCCATAAGGAGATATGTAGGCACTTGGTAGCAAGGAGAGTCTCCCCCCTATAATTTCAATTCATCTTTAAATCTCAATTTTCCCCTTATTCACTGCCTTAGCTATAAAACTTGAATATTTTAGCCATAAAATTTGACCTTAGATATAAAACCTTAGGAAAGGGTTGAGGGTGCCTAACACATTCCCTCGACCTGATTATAATAACTTACCCCGATCTCTTAACTGCGTAGGGTTTCCTATTCGCCCTTCAAAATATGTGGCGACTATAAACCTTTCAATTTTAGGGCAGGTTGCTACAGCTGGCGACTCTGCTGGGGACAACTAAAAATGGTGAATTATTATGCTCCTAGGTTTTGGCAGAGTTTAGGTTTGGCAAATGGCAAATTATTTTAGGTTTGTGGCTAATTTTTAGGGTTTGACTAGTTTACCTAAATTAGGGTTTGGTTTAGGATTTAGGTTTTCTTTTTCTTTAAAAAATATTTAAATTTTTATTTATTTATTTATTCATCTGCAATTTATTCATTCATTTACCGCAACTTCATTTATTTACGTTCAATTTAAGTAAATATTTTTATATTTGTTATTTTATCGCATTCATGGGATATATAAATTGCAGTTAAACCTAAGCGTGGGAATTATATTTAAGACCAGAGGGGAATTACATCGCCTACGAGTCTTATTATAATTCCACTCAGAGTGGGTTGAATATCCGGAAAGGTCTGATACGAGGCTTGACCTTGTAGAGGGCTGGACTTGGTATTTGGATGATCTCTCTGGGAACCTACCCCTAAAACTCGAACCTCATGGATAAATGAGTTGTTCTAAAATCCAAAGAGACAAAAAGTCTCGGCGGCTACGAACGACCCCATGAGACCTTCTAGAACATACCAATGGGAAGGGTAGGCACCCTAAGCCGTTACGTCGAACCTATGAACCTAGGGCTTATGTGCTTACATATATGTGCAATTTATATACTGCGAATGCCTTGCATTTTAATTTTTGCAGGTACTCCTACACATTCCCTGGCCTCCAGGGACTCTATTTCCAAGTCCATCTTCTTCCCACGAAGGACATCTACCTTTATGCACGTTGATTGGCCTCTCGATGGCCATGAGACTTAGTGACTGTCATGAACGGTCACTCCACGCCTGTATCTACGCACTCCCTAGCTTGTAGGGACTTTCCTTATATATCCTCGTATTCTTACAACTACGTGTCCTTCCCACGAAGGACATCTTCATTTACGCACGTCGATTGGCCTCTCGATGGTCATGCGATTCGGTGACTGTCTCGAACGGTCACTCTGTGCCTACGTCTACGCATCCCTAACCTGTAGGGAGTTTCTTCTTAAATCTTTGTATTCTTACAACTACGCATCCTTCGGCCAAAGGAAACCTTCGTTAGCATACGTCGATTGGCCTCTCGACGGCCATGCGATTCAGTGACTGTCTTGAACGGTCACCCCGTGCTTACGTCTATGCGTTCCCTAGCCTGTAGGGATTATATTTTTAAAAATCGCATCCTTTGTACGAAGGACATATTTGTTAGCATACGTCAATTGGCCTCTCGATGGCCATGCGATTCAGTGACTGTCTTGAACGGTCACCCCGTGCTTACTCCTACGTACTCCCTAGCCTATAGGGATTTTCTTTTACATCCATGAGTTTTCACAACGACGCGTCCTTCCCCGAAGGACAACTCCATTAACATGCGTTCGATTGGCCTCTCAATGGCTATGAGATCTAGTGACTGTCCTGAACGGTCACTCCATGCTTTTTCCCGCGCACCCTCTAACTTGTAGGGTTTTGGATCTCCATTGATACATCTTTCGTCCCTGGCTTGTAGGGATTTCATTTCATCCGATATCGTCCTTATATAGGTTGTGTTCCGCATAGAGAGCCTTCCCACAAGGGACAACTTCATTGGTACACGTTGATTGGCCTCTCGATGGCCATGAGACTTGGTGACTGTCTTGAACGGTTACCAGCCACTACCTTCTGCATACCCCTTAATTTAAGGGATTTCCATTGGCGTGTCATAACATCTAGCTTGTAAGAATTTCAATAGGTTCTAATGGCTCCTCTAAGGCTATCCCTAGGAGTATACGTTACACGTCTGCATTGCATACACGAAGTTATAATACAATGAGTCTTTTGCATACGTATGAATTTGCATTTTCATGCACCCGCACATTTACATTTGCATCTCCACCCGCATCCACACTTACCGCGCTAGCCGGTTTCTTGAAATTCCAGAAGAAAATCAAAGGATCGTAAACTATGGAGAAAGGAGGATCAATTATTGGAAGTGAGCCTGGTCCTACAAAGGAAAGAGAGAATGCCTTTCATCGTGCCAACCACGTGTCCATGCCTTGTTGTAACAGGATCATAAATACAACAAAGGTTGTCATCGAGCAAGGATTAGTTCAACAAAAGAGTTCCCTGATAGATGCACTCAAGGGGTATCTAGTCATAAGGGGTTCATCTACGAACAGAGCAAACTTGCAAGGACGCTTTACAATAACCTGGGGGCAAGGATTAGTCCAGCTAGGGCAATATCCTGAACAAAGATGCATAACTACGATGGAGGGAAGTCGACATATGTTAACTCCCCACCAAGGGGAAAAAGGGTCCTAGATTTCCTTTATCAATCTACAAACTCTGGAGGTTGCAAATAGTGTGATACTATCCTTTTGAAAAAACAAAAGAGGTTCAGTCAAAGGAAACTCATGAAGTTTCGATACGACGAAAACCCACCGCTAACGATTTATTCCCAATAGGTTTGACATGTCCAAGGAGAACTCGAGGTTACCCTTCACTTCTACAAGTTCATCAACTAAGGAGTAAAACAAGGTCAACGGATTTACAAAGGAGATTACCCCTAGGGTCAATAGGTTTTTGCCACGCTCAAAGTCTCAATCCCTATGATTGGTAAGTGTTACTCTAGATAAAAAGTGGTACCTTCGGATTAGAAATTCTACTGGGATGACTACACAGGTTTTGGAATCAATTCATTCGCTTCATTCGCGCACTTCTATTTTCAATCTCAGATTTAGGATTATTAACAAACTTAAGGGAGAATGACGAATACAAATAACTAAGTCCAGCTAGACATATGCTTTCAAGGTAAGACCGAGCCGAGGATGTACATGCATTGTTTCAATTCCTAAACAGTGGAGATATAAGGATGTTAATCCCTCGTCACCCCCTCGAGCCAGGAGTTGGAGTTTATTTCTACTTTTCAAATAAACCATGATTTCAACCAGGGGCAGGGTAGATTTCGGTTAATTCAATGGTGTATTTTGGTTGTCAAGAGAATCAGTCAATCCAAGCAAGGTTAAAGAAAAGGTTCAAGCATAAGGACCAAGCAAAGCAAAGGTTCAAGCACATCTTCTTCCTCGTATTCATCCAAGAATGAGAAAGTAATGGAGATAACATTCACGACAATCTTCTTCCTCATTACATCATTCAAGATCGAGGAAGTATCAAAGGCGAAGCTTACAAATCAAAGTCGACATGGCAGTCACAAGTTTCATATCCAAGGATCAAATCTCAAAGGAGTATTCACAAAAAGTAGCAAAAACGCCCGCTAAGTCAAAAGGAAAAAAACAAAAACAAAAACGACTTAGGCAAAAATTAGGGCATCCCGATGGATCAAACTTAAAGGAATTGGTTCATGCAAAAGTAAGGGATAAAAACAAAGGCGAAATACAAAGGATAATCTTGTGACTGCTAAACCATCAAAGCTTCACATCAATGCTTGGATCTTCACAACATTTTCATTAATGCTTGGATCTCTACTAAGGCTTCTGCTTAACATCGAAACTAAAATGATTCTCTTACAAACAAAGCGCATTCATTGGATTAGGCGAATAATTAGGATTTGGAGAACATCAAGGTGAAAGGGATTGGGTTAAATAAATTTTGAGCCTTATATCCGTTGTTTCTTAAAACCACGAACCAGGCCAAGTTACAACATTCAAAAGTCCTAATTGAGGCAAGGTTAACCATGAAAGCATATTAAGCAGGATTTTGTTATACCGACTCCTAGGTTTGTTAAAACTGTTCCTAACCACTACGCTTCTTCAAGCATTCATTTCTAATCATCTAGTCCTAATTCATAATGGACTTCGATTTCAAAACTTGCACACGCATCGCATTGGAGTTACTTCTCAAAAGGTACATCGCCATCCATGAGTATACACTTAGCATCGAGGAAATCTCGAAATTGGTTAATCAAAAGCGATCATTCCTAATAAAGACTCTGGAATGGGGGAACCACATCTAGGGGGTTCTCCTAAACAGGGGCAAAAAATTCAAGGATTACAGGGGCATGCAATCAAACATCCTATTTACTAGGGGCATTCTTCCTAAGGTTCAATCGACTTGGGGCACACCTCAAAGCAATAACAAACAGGGGCATGTCAAACATGGGTAGAATTCAAATTCAAAGGATAGAACATTATGGATAGCCCTCCATATCCTGGAAATCAAGGGCATACCCTTTAATCTAAACATCGAAGAATATGACAAGGTTATTTCTCGGGGCATTTCCTTCACGACTTGGAAATCATAGGCACCTTTTTTCTACTAAACATTGGGGCATTGGATATCAAATCCATAAGGTAAACAACTCAAAGGGTAAAGGCGTGAAGAACCTCCAAAGGTTAAAGGGCGTGGGGTAATTCAAAAAAAAGCCAAATTGGGGCAAGGCGCACAGCATAAGGGAAAGACGTTCTCACACTTTACAACCTCGAACAAATCTTTCTCCTAACAACGATCTTCAAAATTCAGAAGGAGATATTGGGAAGTCGCGCTAGCATCCCACAACCTACAACTCCAGCGAGCTATATACGCTTTGGTTATCAACAACCTATCAATGGAGCATCATGCAAATACATATAAATCATGCATTACTTACATTGGTCGATACATTACACCACACCTTTTTTAGGTAGTCTTCTTTAAGTCGAATTGACATTATTTTGCTAAGAACCTTTCCAGGTAGTCTTCTTTAAGAAATTATTTTTCTAAGAATCTTTTCAGGTAGTCTTCTTTAAGAAATTATTTTTCTAAGAACCTTTCCAGGTAGTCTTCTTTAAGACATTATTTTTCTAAGAATCTTTTCAGGTAGTCTTCTTTAAGACATTATTTTTCTAAGAACCTTTCCAGGTAGTCTTCTTTAAGACATTATTTTTCTAAGAATCTTTTCAGGTAATCCTCTTTAAGACATTATTTTTCTAAGAACCTTTCTATGTAGTCTTCTTTAAGACATTATTTTTCTAAGAACCTCTTTAGGTAGTCTTTTTCAAGACATTCTATGAACCTTTTCATGTAGCCTTCTCTAAGACAATCATCGTCATCTCCAAGAACCTTTTAGGGTAGTCCTTTTAAGACAATCCTTTTCTAAGAACTTTTCTAAGTAGTCTTCTCTAAGACAATCATCGTTTTTTCCAAGAACCTTTTTAGGTAGTCTTCTTCAGGACATTCTTTTTCTAAGTACCTTTTTAGGTAGCCTTCTTTAAAATAATTTGTCATCCTTTTCAGGAACCTCTTCAGGTGGTCTTCTTTAAGACATTCTACGAACCTTTCTGGGTGGTCTTTTCTAAGACATTCACTGTCCTCTCGAAGAACCTCTTTAGGTAGTCTTTGTAAAACATTTTCAGCCTTTCCAGGTGGTCTTCTTCAAAGACAAATTTCTATCTATTCTAAGAACCTTTCCAGGTAGTCTTCTTTAAGACAAATTTCTATCCATTCTAAGAACCTCTTCAGGTAGTCTTCTTCAAGACAAATTTTCATATCCATTCCAGAAACCTTTTCAGGTAGTCTTATAGAAGACATTACTTCGTTCCACTCGCTACATCAATCAACATATGCATAAGCATAAGCATTACCCGCATACATAAACATTGCCAAGCCAACATAAGCATAGCCGTGGTGTAGGTGAAAACATGGATTAAACAGATTCAATAAGGAGATAAAATCTTAGGATTGACATCAGCATCAGCATACATACATACGCATTAGCATATGCATATCATCTAGTGCATTCAAAAACTACGAAAGCCTAGTTTCCAACCCTCGTGTTGTGATTGGTGTATTTTCCGACCCACGTGTCGTGAGTTTCCAACCCTCGTGTTGTGACAGGTGTGTTTTCCGACACTTGAGTCATGAGTTTCTAAACATATCGTTTCCCTTCCGACCCTCGAGTCATGAATATTTGGCATGCTACTTTCTCCGACCCTCGAGTCGTGAGTCTCCAAACAGGTGAATCTTTTTCATACAAGTACGCTTGTCAGAACCATGGCAGGCAATTCCTATTGGTACAGGTAAGTTTGCTAGAACTATAGCAAATAATTCATATTATACAGGTACGCTTGTCAGAACCATGGCAGGTATCTCCAAACGGTGCAGGTGAAATTTGTCCGAACCAGGGAAAATGATCCTATTGGTGCAGGAGAGTTTGCTATAACCGTAGCAAAGGATCCTCTTGGTGCAGGTGAGTTTGCGATAACCCTCGAAAATGACCCTATTGGTGCAGGTGAGTTTGCGATAACCCTAGCAAATGATCCTAATGGTGCAGGTGAGTTTGCGATAACCCTCGCAAATGACCCTATTGGTGCAGGTGAGTTTACGATAACCCTCGCAAATGATCCTAATGGTGCAGGTGAGTTTGCGATAACCCTCGCAAATGATCCTAATGGTGCAGGTGAGTTTGCGATAACCCTCGCAAATGACCCTATCGGTGCAGGTGAGTTTGCGATAACCCTCGCAAATGATCTTAATGGTGCAGGTAAGTTTGCTATAACCCTAGAAAATTATCCTATTGGTGTAGGTGAGTTTGCGATAACCCTCGCAAATGATCTTATTGGTGCAGGTGAGTTTGCGATAACCCTCGCAAATGATCCTAATGGTGCAGGTGAGTTTGTGATAACTCTTGCAAATGACCCTATTGGTGCAGGTGAGTTTGCTATAACCCTAGCAAATTATCCTAATGGTGCAGGTGAGCTTGTTAGAATCATAACAAGTGATCCCTCTTACAAGTCCTCGCTATGTAAGACTCAGGCTTTAGTAGGACGGTTCTTTTCTCTCACGCTCGAGCACAAGGTTTTACAAAAGATTTCTTCAATTGGGTTTATCACGTGAGTCCCTCGGCAGTGATCTTCTCCAAAACATCATCAATAACAAACAAAAGTTTTATTTTTTTCTTTTTTAACATACTTCAACTAACATAGTTAATAGTCATGCAGATGTGTGAAGCGTAGTGTGCGAAGCGTAGTGTGTAATGCGTAGCGTGTACATGCCTATGATCCTGGTGTTTGTACCATGTAGATGTCTTATGATGTTGAATCGGATGCTTATGCTTATGCATATGTATATATGCTGAGTCAATCCCAAGATTTTATCTCCTTAAGCCCATTGAACCTGTTTAACCCATGTTTGCCCCTATAGCACAACTATGCTTATGCCGGCTTCGTAATGTTAATGTATATGGGTAATGATTATGCTTATGTATATGTTGATTGATGTAACGAGTGGAACGAAATAATGTCTTCTATAAGACTACCTGAAAAGGTTTCTGGAATGGATATGAAAATTTGTCTTAAAGAAGACTAAAGGTTCTTAGAAAGGATAAAACTTGTTTTAAAGAAGACTACCTAAAAAGGTTCTTAGAAAGGATAAGGAATGTCTTAAAGAAGACTACTTGGAAAGGCTGAAAGATGTCTTATAAAAGACTATCTAAAAAGGTTCTCGGAAAGGATGATGAATGCCTTAGAAAAGACTACCTAGAAAGGTTTTTAGAAAAATAATGTCTTAAAGAAGACTACCTGAAGAGGTCCCTGGAAAGGATGACAATTCGTCTTAAAGAAGATTACCTGAAAAGGTTCCTAGAAAGGATCGTAATATTTGTCTTAAAGAAAACTACCTAAAAAAGGTGTGGTGTAATGTATCAACCAATTTATGTAATGCATGACTTATGTGTATTTACATAATGCCCCGATGATAGGTTGTTGATAACCAAAGCGTATATAGATTGCTAATGTTGTAAGGTTGTTGGATGCTAGCGCGACTTCCCAATACATGCTTTTGAACTTGAAGATCGTAGTTAGGAGAAAGATTTGTCGGATGTTGTAAAGTGTGAGAACACATTTTCCTTTTTATGTGCGCCTTGCTTTGGTTTGGCTTTTTGAATTACTCCACGCCTTTGAATTTTCAAAGTTCTCCACGTCTTTAACCTTTTGCAATTCGTACCTTTAACTTCTTGAAATTCTCCACACCTTCAGCCTTTTGGAATTCTCCACACCTTTTCTTTTACGAGGTTCTCCACACCTTTAACCTTTTGAGGTTCTCCACACTTTAAGTCTTTCGAATTGTTCATCCCAAGGATTTGATATCCAAGACATGAAGGAAGTGCCCCGAGAAATAACCTTGTCATATGCTTCGACGTTTAGATTGAAGGGCATGCCCTTGATCTCCAGGATATGGAGGGCTATCCATAGTGTTGTATCCATTTAAATTTCTCCCATGTTTGACATGCCCCTAATTGAGATGTGAACCAAGTCGATTGAACCTTAAGATGAATGCCCCTAGTTAATAGGATCTTTCATTGCATGCCCATGTAATCCTTGAAATTTTGCCCCTGTTTAGGAGAACCCTCTTGACGTGATTTCCCCATTCAAGAGTCTTTATTAGAAGTGATCGCCCTTGATCAACCAATTTCGAGATCTCCTTAATGCTAAGTGTATATTCGTAGATGACGTTGTACCCTTTTAGAAGTAACTCCAATGCGATGCGTATGTAAGTTTTGAAATCAAAGTCCGTTATGAATTAGGAATGGATGATTATAAATGAATGTTTGAAGAAGCGTAGTGTTTAGAAATAGTTTTAACAAACCTAGGAGTCAGTATAACAAAATCCTGCTTAATATGCTTTCGTAGTTAACCTTGCCTCAATTAGGACTTTTGAATGTTGTAACTTGGTCTGGTTCATGGTTCAAGAAACACCGGATATAAGGCTCAAAATTTTATTTACCCCACCCTTTCTCCTTGATGTTCTCCCAATCCTAAAAAAATTCGCCTAATCAAATGAATGTGCTTTGTATGTAAGAGAATCGTTTCAGTTTTGATGTTGAGCAAAAGCCTTAGTAGAGATCCAAGCACCGATGAAAAATGTTGTAGAGATCCAAGCATTGATGGGAAGCTTCGATGATTTAGCAGTCACAAGATTATCCTTTGTATTTCACCTTTGTTTTTTTTATCCCTTATTTTTGCATGAGCCAATTCCCATGAATTTGATCCATCGGGATGCCCTAATTTTTGCCTAAGTCATTTTTGTTTTCTTTTATGGAATTTTCCGTTTGACTTAGCGGGCGTTTTCCTCCTTTTTTTGAATGCTCCTTTTGATCCTTGGATTTTGAATATTGTAACTGCCATGTTGACTTTGATTTGTAAGCTTCATTTTTTATACGCCCTCGATGATGTATTGAGGAAGAAGCTATGAATGTTGTTTTCATTGCTTCCTCATTTTTTTGGTGAATGCAAGGAAAAAGATGTGCTTAAACCTTTGCTTGATCCTTATTCTTGAACCTTTGCTTGACCCTTTGCTTGAACCTTATGCGTGAACCTTTGCTTCAACCTTTGCTTGACCCTTTACTTGAATCCTTGCTTGGATTGACTGATTCTATTGACAACCAAAATAGACCATTGAATTAATCGAAATCTACCCTGCCCCTGGTTGAAATCAAGGTTTATTTGAAAAGTAGAAACAAACTCCAACTCCTGGCTTGAGGGGGTTGACGAGGGATTAACATCCTTATATCTCCACTGTTTAGGAATTGAAACAATGCATGTACATCATCGGCTTAGTCTTACCTTGAAAGCATACGTTTAGCGAGATTTAGTTATTTGTATTCGTCATTCTCCTTTATGTTTGTTAATAATACTAAATTTGCAATTGAAAATAGAATTGAAGTGTGCGAGTGGAAAGTCGTAGTAGTGATGAAGCGAATGAATTGACTCCGAAACCTGCATGGTCATCCCATTAGAATTGTTAATCCGAAGGTACAACTTTTATCCCAAGTAACACTTAGCGGTCGTAGGGGTTGAAATTCTGAGCCTGAAAAAACCTATTGATCCCAGGGATAATCTCCTCTGTAAATCCGTTGACCTTGTTTTACTCCTTAGTTCCTAGACTTGTACAAGTAAAGGGTAACCTCGAATTCTCCTTGGGCACGTCAAACCTGTCGGGAATAAATTGTTAGCGGTGGGTTTTTATCGTTTCGGAACTTCATGAGTTTCCTTTGACTGAACCTCTTTTGCTTTTTCTAATGGTAGTATCACACCGTTCGCAACCTTCAGAGTTCGTAAATTGATAAAGAAAACCTATGACCCTTTTTCCCCTTGGTGGGGAGTTAACATATGTCGCCTTCCCTCCATCATAAATATGCATCTTCGTTCAGGGTATTGCCTCAGTTGGACTGACCCTTTCCCCCCAAGTATCGCAGAGCGTCTTTGTAAGCCTTTCTATGTTCTAAGATGAACCCTTTTATGACTAGATACCTCTTGAGTGTATCTACGGGGGAACTTCTTTGTTGAACTAATCCTTGCTCGATAATAACCTTTGTTGTATTTACAATCATGTTACGAAGAGGCCTGAACATGTGGTTGGCATGGTGAAAGGTATCTTCTTTTTCCTTTGTAAGACCAAACTCATTCCCAATAATGTATCCTCCTTTCTTCATAGTTTATGATCCTTTTGATTTTCTTCATGAGTCTCGGGAGACCGGCTAGCCCAGTAAGTATGGATACGGGCGAAAGTAGAAATGCAAATGTAAATGTATGAATGCATGAAAATTCAAATGCATGCGCATGAAAAAGACTCCTTTTTTTTGCGTATATGATGACTCCTTATATGCAATGCAATGTAGACGTGCGACATATATAATCCTAAGGATAGCCTATGCGAATTTAGAGGTGACATTAGACCCTAGCAAAATCCTTGCAAGCTAGATGTTATGACACGCCAATGGAAATCCCTTAGATTAGGGAGTACGTAGAAGGTAGCACCTGGTGACCGTTGAAGGCAGTCACCAAATCTCATGGCCATCGGGAGGCCGTTTGACGTGAACTAACAAAGTTGTCCCTCGTGGGAAGGTTCTCTATGCAGAACACAACCTATCTAAGGACGATGCCTGACGAAGTGAAATCCCTACAAGCTAGGGCTGACCGTTCAAGACAATTACCAGATCTCATGGCCATCGTGAAGCCAATCGACGTGCATTAATGAGGATGTCCTTCAGGGGAAGGACACGTCATTGTAAAAACACATGGACATAAAAGAAAATCCGTATAGGCTAGGGAGTGCGTAGGCGCAAGCACGGTGTGACCATTCAAGACAGTCACCAGATCTCATGGACATCTAGAGGCCAATTGACGTATGCCAACGAAGATGTCCTTCATACGAAGGATTCGATTTTAGAAATAGAATCCCTACCGGCTAGGGAGTGCGTAGACGTAGGCACAGGGTGACTGTTCAAGACAGCCACTAGGTCTCATGGCCATCGGGAAGCCAATCGACGTGCATAAATGGAAATGTCCTTCGTGGAAAGGACGTCACCTTGTAAATAGAATCCCTACAGGCTAGGGAACGCGTAGAAAAACCTTTAGAATTGAAACACATATATTCGTAGTATATAAATTGCAAACATATAATAAGCTCATAAGCACATAAGCCCTAAGTTCATAGGTTCGACGCGACGACTTAGGGTGCCTACCCTTCCCATTGGTATGTTCTAAAAAGGTCTCATGGGGGTCGCTCGTAGCCTCCGAGACTTTTTATCTCTTTGGATTTTAGAACAACTCGTTTGCCCATGAGGTTCGAGTTTTAGGGGTAGGTTCTCAGAGAGATCAGCCAAATACCCAGTCTTGCCCTCAACAAAGTTAAGCCTCGTTTTGGACATTTCCGAATATTCAACTCACTCTGAGTGGAACTATCAATAAGACTCGTAGGCGATGCAAGTCCCCCCTGGTCTTAAGGATAATTCCCACACTTATGTTTTAACGTAATTTATAATCCCAGTAGTGCAAATATATTAATATAACAATTAAATATTTAATGCAAATATATTAATATAAATAATTAAACATTTAGGCAAATGATGAAAAATGAATAAATAAATAAAACATAAATTAAATATTTATTGCAAAAAAAGAAAAACCTAAACCTAATCCCAAAACCCTAACCCTTGCAAATTAGCCTTACCCTAGTAATTAGCCAAAAATCCTAAATAGGTAACCAAAACCTAAATAGTTAACCAAAATCTAAACCCTGTCAAAACCTAGGAGCATAATAATTCACCATTAATGTTATCCCTAGCAGAGTCGCCAACTGTAGCAACCTGCCCTAAAAATTAAGATGTTTAGAGTCGCCACCTATTCTACCAGGGAGAATAGGAAACCCTACGCAGTTAAGAGATTCGGGATAAGTTATTATATTCGGGTCAAGGGAAGGTGTTAGCCACCCTTAACCCTTTCCTAAGGTTTTGAGTTTAAGGCAAAGATTTGTGGCTAAATGTGTTAAGGTTTATAGCTAAGGAAATGAATAGGGCGAAAAGTGAGATTTGAATGAATTGAGGTTTTGGGGAAGGGGACTCGCCTTGGTTATCCAAGTGACTACGTACCTCCTTATCGAGGATCAGAGTCTACGTAGTTCGGGGCAGTGTTGTACGCCTTAGAATTAATATGAGTATGTTGAAGGTATTTTGAATTACCTTATCGTAGTTTTGAAATTCGGTAGTTTGCAAGGTATTTTGAATTACCTTATCGCCGTTTTGAAAATCTGTAGTTGTGGTTTGATGTGTTTTAAATATAACGTACAACCCTGATTTTAATTTGTTCTATTAATCGCGATGATTAATAGATTTAATCACCATAATTAACATATTGATAAAAGATTGCTAATTATTCTAATCGATTGATTCGATTATCACCGTTAGCAAATTGATGTATTTTAATTATTTTAATTATTTTGAGGGTAATTTATTTTATTATTAACCATCGCAACCATTTAGTTTGATTAAAACGATTAATAAATTAATGAAGGATTTCAATTATCGTTAATTATTGTAATCAATAGATTAGATTAAAACAAATAATGAATTTATGAAAATTGCTAATCATCGTAACCAATTTATTCGGTTAAAACCCTTTAGCAAAATAAACCTTATTTATAGTTTATATTATTTAATTTAACTATTGATTATTACCCACCGCGATCAATTAATTTAATCGAAGCGAATAAAATTCTAAGATTGCTTGGCTAAGAAATCTAATGGGATTGGGAAAACCCTAATATCTTGATAAACTTGGGCCAATGACCAATGGGATTGGGAAAACCCTAATATCTTGATAAACTTCTCTAGGGTTTTTGTGATTTTTAACAGTTAAAACTGATTAAATGAATTAATCAAAATAATCGAATAATCGGGAAATAATCCTTAACCCTAATTACTAGCCTAATCCTAATTTAATTTTACTCTTAATTTAATTTTAAAATTAAATTATATGTATATAAAATAGTTAGGAGTAATTATATAATTATATAAATAATATAAAAAATAATTAAAGAAAAGTAAAACCTGGGCGTGTTTTCCTGTGTGGTGACTCTTGATGGTCCATGGTGGATCTTCAACTTCTTGAACGTTGGATCTTATGCTGACTTGATCTAATGGCTTGTATGGGAGGTGTTATATGTGTGTGCGTTTGGGGGGATGCACCAGATCTTAAATCAAATAATCCAAAAAAAAAATACATGGCGCCACTAGGGATCGAGCCCAGATTTCCCAAGTTAACACCATCATGCCTCAGCCAGCTATGCTGTATATACCACTTTGATCATGCCTCACCCAGCCAAAGCAAGAATAATAAATAGAAATTTCAAAAGAATCAAAACGTGGGACCCATGGTGAAACCGTAGACCAATAGAAAGAGGAGAGAAAGTCGGAATATTTGACCAGCTAATCAAGCTAATCCACGCCTGGAGAGAGAATAAAAAACGCTGACTGGCCAATCACCAACACACACACGCGCATCCAAGTGATCCCCAGGGCACTGTTCATCATCCTCCACCATGATACCTACGGATTTTCCCAAGGAATTACCTGCGGAAAAGACATGTTTTCTAAGGAAAAAAAAAGTGCACACACGTAATTCATGAAATCGATCAAAACAGGTAACGCTAAAGGCCCAAATTAACTGAATGGTCCTCTAAGAATCCAATGGCATGGTCGTTTGGGTCTGAAACGGCTTGCACCATGGAAGACGAATATGCAGGTAACTGAATGGTGAAACTCAATCCCTACGTTCAAGCTTCGAGACGCTGATCTAAACCTTCTTCAAATCACTCAAACAACTCGAATATGCAGTTAATTCATATTAAAACATGACATAGTGTGAGATATGAAAATCAAACTTGAGAAAAAATATGTAAAACACAACTTGGATATTTTGAGTATTATATGTCTTGAAAAACGAAGGAATCTTACTCTTCCTTACCTCTGGAGTGGATTGAGATGATTGAGCAAGCTTGAAAGTGCTTGTAATGAGGAATACAAATTTTCACTCTTTCTTTGATATTTTCACTTATGAACCCTTACCTCTTGGAACCAATTTTTCGCCCCCCTCTACATTGGTTTAAGATATCCTTATATAGCCAAGTGGTTTAGGGTTATAGAATTGGAAAGAATCCAAGATATTCACTTAAACATATTTGATTATAGGGTTAAATGGCTATCACCCCCTGCAATACTAGCGAGATTTGATTTTCCCCCTTATTAAAAAAAAAATTTGTCAATTTATTTTTCAAGTTTTTCTAAGCCAGCCATGCCAGCGTGTGTTGCACCCCAAAATTTGCCCATCTTATTTATACCCAATTGGCTGTCATATCACATTCATGTGCATATCTCATATAGGTCATTCATCTAATACATTCATTTATGTCATAGTTACTGTTCAAGAAAATTGATAAGAAAAGAGCTTCTGTGTGGGAGATGTCTTTGACCAAAATATGATCAGAAAAAGATTCTAAAAGCAAAATATGGTTGCCCTGAAGAAATACATTCATTGAAGTTTCTTTGGTTGAAAAACGATTGAGAATTAGATCGGAAACGGGCTAATCGGGAAAATATTCATCTGAAATCAGAAAAATCAGGAAAATATTGACTTTTTAGTCAAAATCAGAGTCAACTGGCAATATTGATTATTTGGTGGAAAATTGATCAAGAAAAATCAATAGAATAAATAAAATCAAGTAAATCATCAAAAATTCCATTTTTGGAAAGTTAGTTGAAATTTAAGATTTCTAAAAAGGGCAAGTTCTATACTTAGAAAAATTTGGGGAGTTTTGGAATTCTCAAACTTAGCTGGGCAGCTGACTTCAGAGCATATTTACACAAGGATCTAGGTCTTATTTCAAGACAAGTACAAGAGCAACATTGTTCCTTTCACGGCCCTCTACAACTCTCTAATTGGAAGTTTTCTTATTTGAGGCTTGGTTAAAAAGATAAAAGGCAAGAAAGTTTGAAGAATGACATGAAAACCATGTTCAACACTTAGAAAAATTCTGAGAGTTTGAAACTTGCCAAGCAGCTGACTTTGATCCCAGTTTACACGTACTTCTAGGCCTTAATTCAAAACAAGGTCAACATCAAAAATATTCACTTCATAGCCCTCTACAATGTTGTAGTTGGGAGTTTTTTCATATGACATACGGATTGGGAGTTATTGAAGAGAGAAGTTGGCAGGATCTCATTGTATACGAGGCAAAAAGTTGGGCACAAATATGAGGCATACGTGAGCCTTTCGTCGAACTCGTGGTGCGCAGAATTCAAAGCTAGTTTTAGAAGTCTACGAGCGTCCATTGGGGCCAATGTTGGTGTCAGATTGTTCTCTGCCATGTCCTCGTTCAAATGGTACAAAGGTTAAAGCCTTGGGGCATGCTTAGGACAAATGAGAAAGCTCTGAACTCGTGCCCTGACCGAGACGGGATTTTGTCAAAAGGCATGAGCCAAGGCGAGGGCACGCGTGTAGGGATGATGCAGCCACAATACATCATGTTTCAGATCATTTCTATCCTATCTCCAAGTCTTATTTCAAGAAGTTTTCAACACCAACCTCATTCATCTCCATCTCTTCTTCATTTTGAAACCAAAACCATGGCAAACAGTGATTCGTGGCAAGAGGTATATGCATGTAAAGTAAGTGTTCTAAGTTTGCTAGTTGGTACACATTTGTCCAGTCAACTAGGTACTCAACATGGTGCATGCAGTACCTTAATTATGCTTGCGAAATGCTGCACAAAAGGGGAGGATTAGCTGCTAAGAGAATGGGGTCACCATCCATACTATACTAGGCACTCTCATCACCATTTTTCCTTTGGGCCATGCATGATCTTACTCATGTGAAAGGTGAAGAAAAATATGCTACAAATATCCATACTTGTGCATTAAGTTTGAAAAAAATATAATACTCTATGCTTGCACACACCATATTCCATACACTACACTATATAAACAAAAGCTTTACACTTTCAAGAGGGGGAGAATTCACTTTTCCAGATTCTTTTCACGCTTCTCATTGCTCTCTCCTCATCCTCACTCCCTCATTCCCACGTAACAACCGTAACAAACTTCTAGCAACCTACACCCTCATCATCAACCTCTCCCACTACGAACCTTCAACCTTCTCTTCCATCCAAAACTGCAACCATCACTCTCCATACTCATGTTCATGGATCCGTAGCTTCCTCCATAGATGCGTATCTCAAGACTCAAGATTCATCACCGTTACCATCTTCATGGTTTCTCCATCACTTTTGAAGCAAGATTCATTCACTCAGAGCTACGCGAATCTTTGAGTTTATTTCTCAAAGATTTGAAAACAAGAATCTAAGGAGCTTTTCTTCATCTTTGAAATTCGCTCTGCATTCAAGCGCTCACTTGGCTTCGGTTGAAAGATCGTTCAGGTAAACATCCCTTGCCCTTGCATTAGAAGCATGTATAGGCCTGGAACCCGTCATCAGGGATTGGGTTAGGATTTAGACCACCATGTTTGCACTGAAGTTGTTGCATATTCATTGAGCATGTATTCTGTTTGCGTGATATAGACTTCTTATGAGTGTATGAGTTGCGTATTTGAATTCCTTATGTTATGAGGATTACTTTGATACTTGTTTTGTGTGAATTAGGGAAGATCTTGAATGTTAGGGTTTAGGAAGTGATTCGGTTTGAATGATAGGATAGGAATTAGAAGAAACTAGTTGCAGATCCGTAATCAGTGCGAAAAAACGAGTGGAAAGATGTCTGCTTTTTGCGTTTCTGGAAAATTCCATTCACCTCCGCCGCCGAAGCTGGCCGGAGAAGACGACCGGAGGTCCGTCTCCGGCGTCTGCGTTCCTCTCCCATGCTCTTTCCGTCGTGCTTACGTGGCTTCCATGCTATGGCCCATGTTCCCACTTTTTGGCTTATTTTGTTTTATTCCAATCATTAGAATGGTGAGGTGGCGCGTCTTAATTGGCTCTTGAACCAAGTTTTGTCTTTTATGACTTAAATTCCACTTGACCCATTGATGTGTGTATCTGTATATTATTTTTATGTTACGTTTTATTAAGACTATAGTAACATGTTGAAATGAATAAATGCAAGTAAATGAAATAAATAAATGATAAACAAAAATATGGAAACAAAAAGAATGAGAGTGGACTAAGTTTAAGAACTGGGCTTAACGCAATACTTTTCACACCCCAAGGATCAGGCCCAGGCGCCTGTTGTTTATAGAATTAGCATTTGTTGAGTTTACTTTCTCACCCCCAGTTTCAGGTAGATTCTCATTTACTTAATTTTGTTTTCCCTCTAATTTTTGACTTGTAATTCAATTTCCACTGGAATAAAAAATAAATAAAAATATGTTTTAAATAGAATAATGTGTGTAGAAATTTTTGATATTTTTGTTAGATTTTTAGAACTTAGTTTGTTGTTTTTAATAAATCATTTTCTTTAGTGTGTTCATTGTGTTTTTTAAGTTTGATCGGTTCTGCAAATTAATTTTGTTTAATACCTTAGGAGTAGAACTTGATTGCCATTTTTTTGTGTGATATCAGTAGGCTCATATACCATATTGTGTGAAAAAAATAAAAGTTTAATTCTATGTTTTGGTTAGGTTTTCATTAGATTTTCTATACCCGATTTGTGTGCGTTCCTAAACGGATAACCATGTGAATTTAACCTATAATTTGCTTTGCATTTATGCAATTGACTTAGTTTCTTTTTGTACATATAAGTAGGGATGTTTAGAGGTCCTAAGACCTGGAGTTGAATTTTTCAAGTCATGTTTTCTTATTTTACTTGATTTTTCTTTTTCACTTGTAAATAACTCACCTTTGGTTAACAATCGCACCATAACTTGTCCAAATGACCTATAATTTTGTATGAGACTTCTTGACATGACTTTATGGTAGTTTAGAAACATATTAGGGGCTGTTCACTACTGACTTCTATCATTTGATTGCATTTTTCTAACTTCATTCACAATTTGAATTTACTAGCTAGTTTTGACCTAGTTTTGTCTAGTTTTTGTTAGAACTTTGTGTTGTTTCAAGCTAATTGACTAACATAGATTGGTGTGAGGTATTAGACCTATGAATACCATAATATGCTACTGACCTCAAACTTAGCTCATGTTTTCACTCGCTTTTTGTTTTGACTAATTGATGTTTGTTTGCTAATTGTTAAGTAACGATTCATGCGATACTTTGGTAACTTCTTGTGAATATTTTCGTATAGTGCCATATGGCTTTTGTGTTTGATTTAGGACACTTATTTCCTTGGTTTGCTACTGCCCTAGGGCTCTCTTCTCATCTTGTTGGAGTTGTAACTCCATTCTTTTGCCATGTTCCCTTAGACTCTTCCTTCTTTGTTAAGAGGAATTGAGATAGGTTAGGATAGTTATCCTTGACCTTAGGGCCATTAGACTTAGATTAGAATAACTTAGATTAGAGAATAGGTTAGTTCCCTTTTTCATTCTTTTCTCTTTTCAACTTTAAAACACTAATAAATAAAGAGGCGAATCACATTAAGAAAGTGATAGAGAAATGAGTGGGATTCATTCCCTAATCTGTTTCTCAATCACTTAGTGGCATAGAAATGAGTGGGATTCATTCCCTAATCTGTTTCTCGGTCACTACTTAATGGGAGAGAAATGAGTGGGATTCATTCTCTAATCTGTTTCTCAAACATTAGTTAATGGGATAGAAATGAGTGGGATTCATTCCCTAATCTGTTTCTTGAACATTATATAATGGGATAGAAGTGAGTGGGATTCATTCCCTAATCTGCTTCTCGATCATTATACATTTTATGTGATTCAAATCGCAAAGTAAATTCCCTTAAAAAATACCCAACCAAAAACATTCAAAACACTTAATAAAGGCTCGAATTAAAACAAAGTGACGAAGTGGTGCGAAACCTTGTATTGGGTTTTGTTCATCATGTAGTTACATAAAAAACACAAACCCAAGTTCATTCTTTTGCCTTGTTAGGCGCTTAAGAACAAGTTAAGTCCTTTCCAAAATTAGGCGTATAAGTCTCCAAAGGTCGAGCATCGTGGATTGTGACCTTAACCGCTGTTCAACTAAAAAACACAAAACAAATGGAAACTATGGAGCCGAACTACGGTCGTTCTGATTCCTGAAAAGGATACGTAGGCATTGGGTCGCGGGGCCTAAGCGAACACACTTGTAAATAATTCCTTCTTTTCCCCGTATTTCTTTTGCATGCATTCGCATTTAGGTTTTAGACATAGATTATTAGACACCCTTTAGATAGAAACAAACATAGGTGAATACCATCGAGTACGATGGGCGTGAGGGGTGCTAGCACCTTCCCCTTGCGTAACCGACTCCCGTGCCCTATTCTCTGGTCGAAAGACCTTGTTCTTGTTCGAGTTAGGTTTTCTGGTATTCCTTTCCCGCGATGGGATAAATATATTAGTGGCGACTCTGCTGGGGATGTTGATAGCTGGCGACTCTGCTGGGGATGTTGATAGACCTGTTGCTGGTCCATCCTTAGTTGAGTCGATCCTAGCCTGCGTTTGTTTGTTTATTTACTGGGTGTTTATTTGTTTTTATGTCTATACCTTGTATATATGTTTACATGTTTACTTTTTTGCTTGCATATCATGTTTATTTCTGTTTGCACATCATGCATATGGATTATATTCTGTGTTCCTTGGGGTCTTCTGTTCTGTTTTGCAGGTTGGGTGGGTTGTTCTATGAGGTAAAAGGCCCAATACCCAGGCCAGAGTTAACACATAGGATACCTAGGATAGAGTGGATAGTCATGACGCCAACAGAATGTCAGGTTCTGTTGATTGCGATCATGAGACCCACGACCAGCTGAGACTCGAATGGGATACCGTTGTTGGCATGTATTTGCAACAATGATGGTGTTTCAGGAGAGTTGCTAACGCTGGAGACCTTTTGACCTACCTTGACCTAGATTCACCTGTGAGTGGGGTGGGATATTCATGACAGGTACCGTTGGTGACTGTTCTGTTATGTTGGTGACTATGGTTCTCATGGGTTTGCGGTATCTATGCCGGATTTTTGGTCCTGCAACATCCAATCCTGTTCAGAAGAAACATACACTTCTCCTATGTGGGGAGGATCTTTCATTGCATCATAATCATCATAGCATGTTTAATTTCAAAAAAAAAAGGAAAAAAAAAAGAAAAAAAGAAAAAAAAAAAGAAAAAAAGAAAAGAGATTAACATTCATGTGCATGTCATTTTTCAGGTATCCAAAGTCAACACTTCTCATCAAGAATGGCTAACATTGTGACCGTCGACAAAAAGACTACGAAGCATACCTTCTCTTGCAGTTTCTACCGTGAGGATATAACACCTTTGGTCCGATTGAGCACCCGAGTTACTGGGCAAAATTTGGATGAATTCAGAAAGACTTATGGCCACATTCTGCTTATGTTAACTACTCGTATTGATGAGTGGGGTCTCTACACTCTTCTTCAGTTTTATGATTCTGAGCTGCGTTGCTTTACCTTTCAAGATTACCAACTAGCCCCTACCCTCGAAGAGTATGCACACATTCTTCAAATCAAAGTTCAACATAAGGTTCCTTTTGTGTGTGCACCCGAGAAGCCCAAAATGGATCGCATTGCTGGTGCTCTTTATTTGAGCATGAAGGACGTTAAGGATAACTGGAAGCCTAATGGTGGGACCCATGGATTCTATGTGAAATTTCTGATGAGGGAAGCTGAAACCCTTGCTGATAAGGAAAAGTGGAAAGAATTCAATGCTCTCCTGGCCGTCATGATCTATGGATTAGTGATGTTCCCGAATATTCCAAATTTTGTTGATCTCACTGCCATTTGTCTCTTCATGGATCAAAATCCTGTACCCACTCTGTTGGCCGACACTTATTATGCCATCCATTCTAGGTATGGAAAAAAGGGATCAGTTGGGGGTTGTTTGCCAATACTGTACGAATGGTTTTCTTCACATTTGCCTAAAAGCGGAGCGTTTGTCACTACAAGAGATTCACAGAAGTGGCCCCAAAGGATTATGGGACTTACTGCAAATGATATTGTTTGGTATCACCTCCGAACGGACATTGAGCAAGTTATAACCAGATGTGGAAGTTTTGGCAATGTTCCTCTCATAGGGACAAAAGGAGTTATCAACTATAATCCGAAGCTAGCACTGCGTCAGTTGGGTTTTATACTGAAGGACAAGCCGTTGGATAAAGAGATATTCGAGTCCGTTTGCTTTGAAAAAGGAACCGATCCAGATGGTTTGGAGAAAGTAAGGAGTGCGTGGAACAAAATTCATACAGAAGACCGAACGACCTTGGGGGGAAAGAATGCTATTGCTAAGAAAGCTTATACTGAATGGGTTGAAGAAAGAGTTAAGGAGCGCCTGCTGCCTTTCCCGAAGGTTAGCCCTCTATATGAACAACCACCTGAGATTTTAACTGCCACTGTACCAGCTGAGGAGTACAACCAAGTACATGTAGAGAATATCAGGTTGCGAGAAAAAGGGGAGGACGCTAAAATAAAGTACTTCTTGGTGGATCAGAAAAGGGCTGAATTAGCACATGAGGTTAAAATGCTGAAAGGAGGATCTTCCAGAGTTCAAAAAAGGGCCAGAACTGAAAAGGGGGAAAGAGCTACCACTGTTCGTATTGAGGACCATCAAAGGGTTATAGAAGAAGCGGTGAAGAAAGCAGAAGAAAAGCTCAAGCGAGAGTACAGAGAAGACTTAAGGGCTCACAAGCTCAGAGTAGAGAAAGAGGCTAGGGCCGAGGTAAAGGGTTTGAAAAAGAAGCTTGAAGAGGAAACCACTCAGAGGGTAGCAATCAAGAAGAAGCTTGAAGAGGAAATTACTCAAAGGTTAGCTGTGGAGACACAACTCAAAGGTAGTCATCTCCGTTCCGCTCGACTAACAGAAGAGAATGCAAAGCTCAGAAACCAGATAGCAGAAATGGAAAGTACATCTGAAAAGAATACCCTCCCTGATTGCAAAGGATGTGAGAGATTGGTGGCCCACTGTGATATGTTAGATGGGCAGTTGTTTCGCAAAGATGTGGTGATTCAAAGTTTTGTCAAAGGAAGAGATCGAGAAGTGACTAAGAAGATGTTCGATGAAACTAAGAAGTGGAGCGACGAGCACTTCAAACAAGGAGGACCTTTGTTTTACACCAAGATGGATTAGTGTTTGAGCTTGTATTTCATGACCACCACCAGGCTTGTTGGATGGGGTCCTTTGTCTTTTCTGTTGTTTGAACTATCTTGTCAATGTATGGGTATGCCCAAACTCAAAAAGAGATTATTAATGAAATTTGGGTCTTTTGTTTCCTCTTGATGTTTATCTTTTGTCACATTGTTAAACATTCTTGATTAATATTAAATATTTTGGATACTCTGAAAATGGCACCTCACATCATACGCACACATGCACCTCATGCACATCATGCACAAACAGGTACATCAGATGGTGTTCTTATCTGACTGATCAGGTTTTCTCTTTCAGCAATTGCACCTCCGCCTACACATCGCTACTACACAAGGGCTAATCACTCACTGCAAATGGATCAGTTGAGGGACGATCTTATCCAGATGAGAACTCAGGTTACTGCTCAGATGGCTCAGTTCATGGAAGTCATGCAAAACATGGCTGATCGCCAAGAAGAACTCAGAATCAGGATGGACACAGTTGCTCAGGTTGTTGCGGACCCCCCGCAAAGAAATCCTGCTGATATTCGTGTCAATGGTGAACCTGTGATCGGAGGACCTGGTGTAATTCCTCCTGCTGCTAATCAAGGTAATCCCCGTGGGCCTCCCCAGCCTACTCTTGAAGGACAAACCACACAACAAAT
This sequence comes from Vicia villosa, assembly GCF_029867415.1. Taxonomy (NCBI): domain Eukaryota; kingdom Viridiplantae; phylum Streptophyta; class Magnoliopsida; order Fabales; family Fabaceae; genus Vicia; species Vicia villosa. Next base: position 141,446,809 of record NC_081182.1, read on the forward strand.
CAGAAGGGTTGCTGCTATCCCCGTGTTGGAAGAGGACCGACACGAGGATTTGTTTCCTGAAAGTGAATGGGGGTTTCCACCGGATGCTGGAAGGATGTTTAGAGGTCTGGAGGAAAGGATGAGGGCGATGGAAGGCCAAGGATTGGGTATGGATATCAATGACTTGGGTTTAGTTCCTGGCGTCCGTGTACCACCGAAATTCAAGGTACCCGACTTCGAGAAATACAAGGGGAATACTTGTCCTAAGACACATGTCCGAGCTTACTATCGCAAAATGCATGTGTACTCTGAGGATGAAGGATTGTTGATGCACTTCTTCCAAGATAGCCTGACTGGGGCATCCTTGGAATGGTATATGAGATTGGAGAGAGCTAATATCCGAAGTTGGAGGGACCTAGTTGATGCTTTCATAAAGCAGTATCAGTATAATGTTGACATGGCACCAAATCGCACTCAGTTACAGAATCTATCCCAGAAAGCTAATGAGTCCTTCAAAGAATATGCACAGAAATGGCGCGAGTTGGCAGCTAGAGTCCAGCCACCTATGTTGGAAAGAGAAATGATGGATTTGTTCACCAACACTCTGGAAGGCCAATACTACTCTGCCTGCTCTGCATCCTCAAGTTTTGCCGAGTTGGTTATGATTGGTGAGCGAATTGAAAGTGGGATTAAGGCTGGTAGAATACAGAATCCAAGTACTGCTAGTTCCTCTTCTGGGGCAGGAGGGAAGAAACCATATAACGGATTTGCTAAGAAGAGAGAAGGTGAAACGAGTGCTGCTTACTATGGTAAAGGTAAAGGCCATGTTTATCAACAGGTAGCCGCTGTTACTATACCGAGTACTCCTCTTCAACAACAACCACAACAACAGCAGAGGCATCCCCCACGTCAGTATCAGCAAAAGTCGAGGCCACCAAGAATTTTTGATCCCATACCTATGACATATGCACAATTACTCGCTCATCTCTTACATGGGGACTTGGTGCAACTTCGTACCATGGGCCCTCCACCTGCTAAGCTTCCTCCTAACTATGATGCTAATGCCCACTGTGAGTTTCATTCTGGGGCTGCTGGGCATGATATTGAACATTGCATAGGATTCATGCATAAAGTACAGGATCTGCTCGATTCAAAAGCTATTGAGTTCACCCCTACTCAAGGACCTAACGTTGTACAGAATCCTATGCCTTCCCATGGAACTCATGCCGCAAATGCCATCGATATTGTTGAAGACATTTACTTGGTCAAGGATGTTATCGAATTGGGATCGTTGTTGCCATTATTGAAAAAGGAATTATTGAGGATGAGACTATACGCTGGTTGTGGAGAATTCTGTACTGATTGCATGGTCACCTCCTCAGTTTGTGACAAGGTGAAAGATGGGATTCAACAGTTGATAGATAGTGGGTATCTACGGTTTGAGCATGTGCGACATCCAAAGTCAGTCGAGAATGAAATCAATGTGCTATCCATCCTGTATACTCCTACTAAGATCCCGATTCCTGCCAGAGCGCCGCCTTTGGTCATCACGTTGCCTGGTCCCATCCCATATACTAGTGAGAAAGCAATCCCATGGAATTATGGCGGAGAAGTTTTCTACCAAGGGGCCAAGTATGAGATTAAAGCACCGGTTGAGAAGGAAGATGTTGATAATGTTGTTGGCATTGGAAGAATGACAAGAAGTGGTCGTATTTTCAATCCTCCCCAGAATACTCGCGATGACAATGAAGAAGCTCTAGCTCAAGCAAAAGGGAAAAGAGTGGTAGAAGATACGGTAGATCCGGGGCAAAGCTCTAACTCTGAAGATACTATGGCCAAAGAGATGGAAGAGTTCCTAAAGATCATCAAGAAAAGTGAGTATAAAGTGGTTGACCAGCTGAGTCAAACTCAATCTAAGATCTCGATCTTACAGTTGCTCTTATGCTCCGAGACGCATCGAAATGCTTTATTGAGACTCCTAGGCACTGCCTTTGTCCCTCCTGAGATCTCAGTGAATCAACTTGAAGGGGTGGTGTCAAACATCAATGCTGGTAATGGATTGGGATTCACTGATGCAGACTTGCCCTCCGAAGGTAGAAACCATAATAGAGCTTTGCATATATCAGTGGAATGTAAGGGGACTATGTTATCTCGTGTTCTCGTGGATAATGGATCTTCTCTGAATGTATTACCGAAGTCGTCTTTGATGAGGCTGGATTACTCTGGTGTCGAGATAAGGCCGAGTGAATTGACAGTGCGAGCCTTTGATGGGTCAAAGAGATCAGTATTTGGGGAGGTTGACTTGCCAATAATGATAGGCCCCCAGCTTTTCACCATTACCTTCTTTGTGATGGATATCCACCCGTCTTACAGTTGTCTCCTGGGACGTCCATGGATCCATGCTGCTGGGGCCGTGACTTCCACATTGCATCAGAAACTCAAATTCGCGACTCAAGGAAAGATAGTCACAATATGTGGGGAGGAAGAGCATGTGGTAAGCCATCTTGCGTCCTTCAAATATATTGATGTGGAAGGGGAGGTCCACGAAACACCTTGTCAAGCGTTTGAGGCTGTCCAGACTATCAAGATCCCTTATGTTGAAAAGAAGAAGTTGGAGGCTCCTATGTCTTCACTAAAGGAAGCCAAAGCTGTGGTTGAATCTGGTCATCCTGAAGGATGGGGCCGAGTCTTGGATCTACCAATCAAGCAGGATAAGTGTGGGATTGGATATCAGTTGGGGCAGAGTTCTTCTGATGGGTCCTTCAAGAAGCCCGGAACCTTCGTTCCGATCAAGTTCTCTAGTGCTGGCATTGTCAAGGATCATATTTGCGCTGCTGATGATGATGTGGATAGTGATTATGACATTGAAGAATGGATCAAGCCGTGTGTCCCGGGACAGAAGCTTCTCAACTGGTCATCCGAAGACATCATCTCAATTGCTCTTGATCAAAAGTAATAATGTTTGTTTTTGTTTATCATGCAATAATTCCTGTGTTCTGCCCAAGACACAGTGAACATATGTAGGGCCTCATTTGTTGTTTTTCAATGTTAAAATCATAAATAAAAGGACGTTTTTGCATTCAAATATTTTGTTCCCTGTCTTTCGTTTTTACTTTTATATTTATAATTAATCAAAAAAAAAAAATGGCAACGTTTCTTATTCATCATCATCCCCCCATTCTAAAATAAAGCATAAATCATAATCCATGCAGATCCACCTCTCCTCCGGATTCTATTGACAACGATCTTGCTATGCCTCGTTATGACTTTGACAACCCTATCTACGCCGCTGAAGAAGGGGATGAAGAAGATTGTGAATTGCCTGATGAGTTGGCCAGATTGTTGAAACAAGAAGAGAAAGTGATCGAGCCACATCAAGAGCCTATTGAGACGGTGAATCTTGGCACCGAAGAGACGAGAAGGGAGGTTAAAATAGGGGCTTCTTTGAATGAGAATGTGAAAGAAAAGTTGATTGGAATGTTGAAGGAGTATTCTGATATCTTCGCATGGTCTTACGAAGATATGCCTGGATTAGATACGGATATTGTGGTGCACAGGCTACCCCTTAAAGAAAATTCTCCGCCCGTCAAACAGAAACTCAGGAGAACACGTCCTGATATGTCCAAGAAAATCCAAGAAGAGGTTCAGAAGCAGTTCGATGCAGGTTTTCTTGCTGTAACAGTTTATCCACCATGGGTCGCCAACATTGTACCTGTACCTAAAAAAGATGGGAAGGTACGAATGTGTGTCGACTATCGAGATCTGAATAGAGCGAGCCCGAAGGATGATTTTCCGCTTCCTCACATTGATGTATTGGTAGATAATACTGCTCAGTTCTCAGTTTTCTCCTTCATGGACGGTTTTTCTGGTTACAATCAAATAAAGATGGCGCCCGAGGACATGGAAAAGACAACATTCATTATGCCTTGGGGCACCTTTTGTTACAAGGTCATGCCGTTCGGATTAAAGAATGCTGGGGCAACCTATCAAAGAGCTATGGTGACTTTGTTTCACGACATGATTCATAAAGAGATTGAGGTCTATGTGGACGACATGATTGCAAAGTCCCATAATGAAGAAGAGCACCTGGTCCATCTGAAGAAATTGTTTGAAAGGTTAAGAAAGTTCAGGTTAAGGTTGAATCCCAATAAATGCACTTTCGGAGTGAGATCAGGGAAGTTGCTTGGTTTCATCGTAAGTGAAAGGGGTATTGAGGTCGATCCCGCCAAGGTAAAAGCTATACAAGAGATGCCCGAGCCGAGGACTGAGAAGCAGGTTCGCGGGTTCCTGGGAAGGTTGAATTATGTTGCAAGGTTCATCTCACACCTTACCGCCACGTGTGAACCTATCTTCAAGCTATTGAGAAAGAATCAGGCAATAAAGTGGGATGACAGTTGTCAAAAAGCGTTTGATAAGGTTAAAGAGTATTTGCAAGAGCCTCCAATCCTCATGCCTCCAGTGGAAGGTAGACCTTTGATTATGTACCTGACAGTCCTCGAGAATTCAATGGGGTGTGTGCTGGGTCAGCATGACGAGTCCGGTCGAAAAGAGCACGCAATTTATTACCTTAGCAAAAAGTTTACCGATTGTGAATCAAGATACTCACTACTCGAGAAAACTTGCTGTGCTTTGGCATGGGCTGCTCGCCGACTGAGACAGTATATGTTGACTCACACCACTTTATTGATTTCAAAGATGGACCCAATCAAATATATATTTGAGAAACCGGCATTGACAGGGAGGATTGCCCGTTGGCAAATGATCTTGACAGAATATGACATACAGTACACTACTCAGAAGGCCATTAAAAGTAGCGTAATTGCTGATTATCTTGCACATCAACCTGTGGACGATTACCAGTCTATGTACTTTGAGTTTCCTGATGAAGATATAATGTGCGTGGCAGAAACTTCCAAAAGTCAAGATCAAGAGGAAGGACCTGAACCAGGGGCGCGATGGACGCTCGTGTTCGATGGTGCCTCCAATGCATTGGGTAATGGTATAGGGGCTGTGCTTACTTCTCCAACAGGTTTTCATATTCCATTTACGGCCAGGATTTGTTTTGATTGTACTAATAATGTGGCTGAATACGAGGCTTGCATATATGGTATTGAGGCGGCCATTGATTTGAGGATTAAAAATCTCGCAGTTTATGGAGATTCTGCTTTGGTGATTAGTCAGATCAACGGAGATTGGGAAACACGCCACCCCAACTTGATTCCCTATAGAGAACATGTGGTGAAATTGGCTCAATACTTTGATGAGATCACCTTCGATCACATCCCTCGAGAGGAAAATCACTTGGCTGATGCTTTGGCCACTTTAGCATCCATGTTCAAAGTCAAATGGGACAATGAAGCGCCGTCAATTGTGATCAAAAGGTTGGATGAACCTGCATTCTGTGGCGTCATTGATAATGTGCCTGATGAGAAACCATGGTTTTATGACATTAAGAAATTTCTGGAAACCCAAGAGTATCCTGAGGGTGCTTCCCTCACAGACAGGAAAACTCTGAAGAGACTATCTGCCAAGTTCTTCATTGCTGGAGGTGTGTTGTACAAAAGGAACTTTGATTCTGTGTTGCTCAGATGCGTGGATAGACACGAAGCAGCAAAGATCATGCAAGAGGTACACGAAGGATCCTTTGGTACAGATGCAAGTGGGCACACCATGGCTAGAAAAATATTGAGAGCAGGTTATTATTGGTCGACCTTGGAACATGATTGTTTCAACCATGTGGTGGTATGTTACAAATGTCAAGTGTATGCAGATAGGGTTCACGTACCTCCGGTTCCTCTGAATGTGTTGACATCTCCTTGGCCATTTGCTATGTGGGGCATCGATATGATTGGGGAAATTAAGCCCACCGCCTCTAATGGACATCGTTTCGTCCTCGTTGCTATTGACTACTTCACCAAGTGGGTTGAAGCTGCGTCTTATGCAAATGTCTCCAAGCAAGTAGTGACTCGCTTCATCAAGCACCATATAATTTGTCGTTATGGGGTTCCTGAGAGAATTATCACTGATAATGGATCCAACCTCAATAACAAGATGATGAAGGAATTATGCGAGAATTTCAAGATTACGCATCATAACTCCTCCCCGTATCGGCCAAAGATGAATGGCGCAGTTGAGGCGGCCAATAAAAACATCAAGAAGATTGTGCAAAAGATGGTGGTCACTTATAAGGATTGGCATGAGATGTTGCCCTTTGCTTTACATGGTTATCGTACCTCGGTGCGCACTTCCACAGGGGCAACTCCTTTCTCGTTAGTATATGGCATGGAAGCGATTCTTCCGGTTGAGGTTGAGATTCCTTCATTAAGGGTATTAACAGATGTGAAGCTCAGTGAAGCTGATTGGGTCCAGACCAGATTTGATCAATTGAACCTCATTGATGAAAAGAGACTAGCGGCCATATGCCATGGGCAAGCCTATCAAAAGAAGATGAAGAGAGCCTTCGACAAGAAGATTCGACCACGACACTTTCAGGTTGGTGACGTTGTGCTCAAGAAGATCCTGCCTATTCACAACGATCCTAGGGGAAAGTGGACTCCGAATTACGAAGGGCCTTATGTCGTAAAGAAAGTCTTCTCAGGTGGCGCCATGATCCTCTCAACTATGGATGGCGAAGACTTCCCACTCCCCGTGAATGCCGACGCAGTTAAAAAATACTTTGCATAAACCTGATCAAAAATAAAAATAAAAGAAAAGGAAAAGATCAGGAAAAAGAATGAAAAAGAAATAAAGTACACCCGCTAAGTTGAAAACCCGAAAGGGCGACTTAGGCAAAAAAGGGGTCCTGGTGGATTGAAAACCCGAAAGGGCGGTCCAGGCAAAAGAGGGACAAAAAGCGAATGACTGCGTCGTGCATTAGATCCTCGAGCATAGTTAGTCACCATAATTGGAGGGCTCACAAGGGCAAAAGATCAATCCATTCACCCATTTCGGAAAGCAAAGCAGAAGGAATATCGAAGATCTGCAAGGCATAGCAAGATTGGAACCCAATGGAATCTTTTCTTACGTTGCCATGTTTGTAAATGCTGTTTGTTTTCCTTTTTGGTGGCCACCTCCTTAAGGGGCCGCTTCCTGGTGTACTCGCCTATGTTAGGCATTTCTTTTCATTAATAAAAAGATATTTCACTCAAAAAATTCCTATGTCGTTTTATTTTTACTGTTTTGTTTACAAAAGCGTCCAATTATTTTGGTAAGCATTGCATTTCTAACATCGAAGTCCTACAAAAAGGAACATGAACTAAAACAAATAGAATTGCTTAAAGATTTTGAGTACTTGGGATGGTGGACGAGGTAGAACCATCATACCCGGGGCATATGTGCTTGATTTGTTTTGCAGGAATCTCCGATCATTCAGCACAATCAGATGCCAGTGCCTACGCTTCAAGAACCCAAAGGTCTCCTTTCCTTCAAATACCAGAGTTTATTTCTCTGGAGAGCTCTCATCCAGGGCTCGAAAAGCTCCGCAGTGTTGATTAGACTCCCTTATTCTTCGACAAAGATGTGGAAGTTCAAAAGGGGAGGTGCAATCTTCAAGCTTCAAAACGAGATGACGGCGCTGCCGTTCAAAAGTGCCATCGTGCTTCCTTCCTCACAAGTCTCATAGTGCAAGGTTCCCTCCCGCAGAAGTTACATATTGGGAGTTGGTCGAGAAACCACCTGGTGTGGCCTCGCAAGGTCAAGGCACCAAGAAGAAGTCCCCACAGAGTGCTTAGAACGGAAAGCTCTCTCCGATTGTTCATCCATTACCTCTACATATAGTAATCATTGCATTCACATTGCATCTACAAAAACGCGTAGCATTTCCATGAATATGGAGCATTACGCCATGGAAAAATTCAAACATGCATCAATGCATAGGCCAGGTTCGTATGTGATTCCAAGGCACAAAGTAACATATCCCCAAAAGAAATC